>NC_029792.2:109180610-109182250 GCF_000816755.2 Arachis ipaensis | reverse complement strand
TTTTTTTGCTTTGGACCTTGACTTTAACCGCTCAGTCTCAAGTTTTCACTTGATACCTACACGCCACAAGCACATGGTTAGTGACAGCTTGGTTTAGCCGCTTAGACCGGGATTTTATTCCTTTAGGCCCTCCTATCCACTGATTCTCAAAGCAGGATCCCTTTTTTATTTGCCCTTGCCTTTTGGTTTTAAGGGTTATTGGCTTTTTCTGCTTGCTTTTTTTCTTTTTCTTTATTATTTTTTTTTTCGCCCCCTTTTTTTTTCTGCAAGCTTTGTTCTTTGCTGCTTTTTCTTGCTTCAAGAATCATTTTTTATGATTTTTCAGATTATCAAATAACATGTCTCCTAGTCATCATTCTTTCAAGAGCCAACATATTTAACATTCTTAAACAACAACTTCAAAATACATATGCACTGTTCAAGCATACATTCAGAAAACAAGAAGCATTGTCACCACATCAATATAATTAAACTAAGTTCAAGGATAAATTCGAAACTCATGTACTTCTTGTTCTTTTGAATTAAAATATTTTTCATTTAAGAGAGGTGATGGATTCATAGGACATTCATATCTTTAAGACAAAGTTACTAACTACTAATGATCATGTAATGAAGGCACAAACATAGATAAGCACATAACATAGAAAACGAAAAACAGAGAAAGCAAGAGCAAGGAATGAATCCACCTTAGTGATGGTGGCGTTTCCTTCTTGAGGAACCAATGATGTCCTTGAGCTCTTCTATGTCTCTTCCATGTCTTTGTTGCTCCTCCTTCATTGCTTTTAGATCTTCTCTGAATTCATGAAGGATGATGGAGTGCTCTTGATGTTCCACCCTTAGTTGCTTCCAATAATTGTGTGGAAGAAAATGTATCCCCTGAGGTATCTCAGGGATCTCTTGATTTGCAGCCACATGTTCTACCACTGAGCTATAGATCCTTTACATAATTGTTTTACCACACCAAACTTAGAATGTTGCTCGCCCTCAAGCAAAAGAAGAAAGAATAGAAGAAGAAGAAGAAGATATGGAGGAGATGGATGGGAGTGTGTATTCGGCCATATGGGTGGGATTGGGTGGGAGAGAGATGTTGAATTTTGAAGGTAGTGGGTGTATGGATGTGAGTGGTAAATGGAAAGTAGAAGGGATGAGTGTTTATTGGGAATAGAGGATGATTGAGAAGAGAGAAGAGAGTGAGTGGAGGTAGGTGGGGATCCTGTGAGGTCCACAGATCCTGAGATGATCCTGTGGGGTCCACAGATCCTGAGGTGTCAAGGCATTTACATCCCTGCACCAATTTAGGCATGTAAAATGCCCTTGCACACAACTCTGGGCGTTCAGCGCCAGGTTGGTGCCCATTTTGGGCGTTCAACGCCCCTTTGCTGCCATTTCTGGCGTTGAACGCCAGAACCATGCTTGTTCTGAGCGTTCAGCGCCAGAACTATGCTCTGTTCTGGCATTTGAACGCCAGACAGATGCTCCTCCAGGGTGTGATTTTTCTTCTGCTGTTTTTTATTCCATTTTTGATTTTTTTGTTTATTTTGTGACTCCACATGATCATGAACCTAAGAAAACATGAAAAATAATAAAAATAAGAATTAGATACACATTGGGTTGCCTCCCAACAAGCGCTTCTTTAATGT
>NC_029792.2:109159213-109180519 GCF_000816755.2 Arachis ipaensis | reverse complement strand
ATAGTTGAAGCCTCAGTCCAAAAGAATTTAGACATGGCTTTACAGCCAGCCAGGCTTCAACATGCTTCATGAAACACTAGAATTCATTCTTAAAAATCTTGAATAAATTTTTTGAAAACATTTTTATTTTTTTTTTTTTCGAAAACAAGAGAAATTTTTTTTTTTTAAATATTTTTGAAAGATTTTTGAAAACAAAACAAAAAGAAAATTACCTGATCTGAGCAACAAGATGAACCGTCAGTTGTCCAAACTCAAACAATCCCCGGCAACGGCGCCAAAAACTTGGTGGACGAAATTGTGTTCCATGTTCTTTGTACTTGTGTGAGATTAACAATATATAATTATATTGAATCCTCATTGTGGCTCTATGTGTGGACACAACTCCGTTCAACTAACCAGCAAGTGCACTGGGTCGTCCAAGTAATACCTTACGTGAGTAAGGGTCGAATCCCACGGAGATTGTTGGTATGAAGCAAGCTATGGTCACAATAACTCTAGCTTATACCACGAAGACTCCGATCTTTCGGAATGGAGGCTAAGAGATACACGCTCGATCTAAGGTAGAACGGAAGTGGTTGTCAAGCACGCGTTCATAGGTTGAGAATAGTGATGAGTGTCACGGATCATCATATTCATCATGTTGAAGTGCAAGCGGATATCTTAGAATAGAAATAAGCTTGAATTGAATAAGAAAACAATAGTACTTTGCATTAATTCATGAGGAATAGCAGAGCTCCACACCTTAATCTATGGTGTGTAGAAACTCTACCGTTGAAAATACATAAGTGATGATAGTGTTCATTGGCTTTGGCCCCAGAGGGGGAACCAGAATGACCAAGACCTTGGTCTAAGGACTAAACGTCCAAAGATGAAAATACAATAGTAAAAAGTTCTATTTATACTAAACTGGTAGCTAGGGTTACAGAAATAAGTAAATGATGCAGAAATCCACTTCCGGGACCCACTTGTTGTGTGCTTGGGCTGAGCATTGAGCTTTACACGTGTAGAGGCTTCTCTTGGAGTTAAACGCCAGGTTGTAGCCTGTTTCTGGCGTTTAACTCTAGTTTGCAACCTGTTTCTGGCGTTTAACTTCAGAATAGGGCAGGAAGTTGGCGTTTGAATGCCAGTTTGCGTCATTAAAACTCGGGCAAAGTATGGACTATTATATATTTCTGGAAAGCCCTGGATGTCTACTTTCCAACGCAATTGAGAGCGCGCCATTTGGGTTTCTGTAGCTCCAGAAAATCTACTTCGAGTGTAGAGAGGTTAAAATCCAACAGCATCTGCAGTCCTTCTTCCGCCTCTGAATCAGATTTTCGCTCAAGTCCCTCAATTTCAGCCAGAAATTACCTGAAATCATAGAAAAATACACAAACTCATAGTAAAGTCCAGAAATGTGATTTTTATTTAAAAACTAATAAAAATATATTAAAAACTAACTAAATCATACTGAAAACTATGTAAAAACAATGCCAAAAAGCGTATAAATTATCCGCTCATCACCATGATACAACGGAAGGGGAAAGAAGATCGAAGTAGTGTTCGAGCAAGAGGGTAGAGGCATCACAAGGTGCTACTAGAGCAGGAGACTGGTGGAAAAGGTAGCAGCATGCAGTCAAGGTGGTATTGGTCGCGGCAGTTTCAGGGTGGCACCGGTATTGGAGTTATGCTTTGTTCTAGCTCAGTGTGGTTCGATGAGTGAGAGCTTGGGCGAGGCAAGGAAGAAGAAAAAAATGGGTTAAGTACTTTTTCGTTCTTAAAGTCTTGGGTCAAAATCAAAATCGTCTCTGACCATTTTTTTTTTCTTATTAACATGATCCTCGATGTTATAAAATCATTCTTTTCTAGTTAAATTTTAATTTTTAGACCAAATTATCTTTAATAATAATAAAAATAATAATAAACTAAACAAAACTCTCTCCAGTCCCTACCACCCACACCATATCTCCCACCATCTCTCATTCTCGTCAACATCCTCTCATCTATCATCATTCTATGACCCTCATCAATATCATCAATCACAACAATAATGTTACTATCTCACTCCCTTTTACTTTTTTTCTCTGTTTTACTCTTTGAATTTCTTAACTAAATAAATTAATTACTATTATTGTTGTTGTTAAATTTGTTGATGGTAAAGAAAATTTAAGAGATATGACAACCATAGCTCTTGAAAATGAAGAAGAAGCCTACTTTTGTTTTGTCTGAAAACTTTATCTTTAAGCATGTTTTTGTTTTTGTTTGTCCCCTATTTCTTTCTTTTAAAGCATGGTAACCATAGTTCTCGTCGATAAAAAAGTAGCATTTTTCTGGGTATTGAAATCATAACCCTAAATTTTGATTGAATAAAATTATAATATTTGGAAAAAAAAGAAAAAGTGAATTTTTGGTAGTGATATTAAGGGTGACAAAATGAGAGTGGTAGAGAGAATTGTGATTGAGGATAGTTGAAGGAACAAAGAATGAAAGAGAAAAGTCACCAAGGGAGAGAGGGGGGAAAGGGATGGTGGCTTACCACTGTGTGAGAGGGAAAAACAAAAACATAAGAGAAGAATAAAGAAGATGGAGTAGAAATCAAACTTTGTGGCCACCAACTCTAATGAGAGGAGAAACCAAACTCTAAGAGGAGGAATCAACACTTATGGTACCGGGCTCCCCTCGACTTCCCATCCCCTTGTCTCCCTTAATGGCGAGGAAGCTTCTCAGATTAGTGAGAGCAAAGGTAGTGGCAGTTAAGATTGGGGCGAGTGGCAGTGGTGGAGGAAGGAGAGTGAAGAACAAAGTAATGTTGGTGGTGAAGAGAAAGAAGGAGGGAGAATATGGTAGTGAGTGTGGTAGGAGATACGGTGTGGGTGGTAGGGAGGATTTTGCTTTGTTTTTTTATTATTTTATTATTATTATGGATAATTTGGTCTAAAATAAAATTGAGGTAGAAAATGATAATTTTATAAAGTTGAGAATGATATTAATAAAAAAAAAGGTCGGGGACGATTTTAATTTTGACTCAAGGCTTTAGGGACAAAAAAAGTACTTAACCGAAAAAAATGAAGGCGAGTGGCTAGCAAGAGGTTTCAACGGAAGAGAGATGATTCGCGCATAGCACAAGAAGAAGAAAGTGGCGAGGAGAAATGGTGGCAGTGCACCTCCTATTCTCTCGACCTTCCATATGGTAATCAATCAGTGCACCTCCTATTCTGTCAATTTATTCCATGGTCGAAATCATCACCAGAGGTTAACAAGCATGGAAATTTTGTGCTAACAAAACCAAACATAATAAAACATACTCTAAAAAAGAATTTTAGAAATCAGAATTTGATGAATTTTTTGCAAGTCTACTTAGAAAAATAAAATTTGTCAGCTTTTAAATTTGAAGATTTTATGCTAAATGAATTTTGCTTTGCAATTTCTTTTACGTGAATCTAATAGTAGTTCGAATGTATATACAAAGAATTCGTTTTTTCTTCTTTTTCTCCTCTTGTTACTATATAAATATCATGATAGATACCCAATGATTCATAATAAATTTCTACAGGAGCTTCTCTTGAAAAAATAACGCTTTGATCTAGCTGCCAACAAAATCACAGAAGACTGTCAAAATTTTTTTGGTCAATAAGTGATGCGTGTGCATCATGTTGTGCTTTTCTATACTTTTTCAAATACGAAATAAACGCATAATGCTTAATTATGGAGAGCTTTGGTGTTTAAATTGGATATTACTTTCATTCTTTTTATTTCACGATTCTTGCAGTGAAATTTGGGAAAAGAGAAGCAAAAGCACAAGGAGGAATCAAGAATTGAAGACAAGTGCAAAGAGAATTCATAGATGTTGTCAACCCTGACCTCTTCATACTCCAACAAGCATAACTTGAGTTACAGAGGTCCAATTGACTCGGTTTTAATGGTATTGGAAAGCCAACTTCTAGAGCTTTTCAACAATATATAATAGTCTATACTTTCTTTCTAGACTCACGGCCTTGGTGGCGCCTAACTTGGGATTTCCCAAGTTAGGTGCCAGATAAAGAAAAAACGCTCCCATATGTGCTGCCTTGGTGGTGCCTAACTTGGGATTTTCCAAGTTACGTGCCAAGATCAAAGGAACGCCTCCAAACCATGCTGCCATAGTGGCGCCTAACTTGGAATTCTCCAAGTTAGGCGCCAACCTTGAAGAAAGCAATGATCCCCACGCCAATTGAAGCCAGCAACGAAGATTTTATTTTTATTTTGATTAAAACTTTATTTTATTTACAAATAGGAAAAGATATTATTTAGTTTTAAAAAAATATATTTTACATTAATTAAGATTAGATATAAAAGGAGAAGAGATCTTGACCTAGGTCCTTGAAAGAACCGAGGATTGATGGTTTAGAGGTTATAGCAAACTCTCGTTGTAAGTATAGTTACTAAACCAAACAATCAACCTTTCTTACAAACGTTTTGGGTGTCACACATAACAAACCCCTTTAGAAATTGTTAACCGAGTATTCAAACCTCGGGTCGTCTTCTCAAGGAACTGCGAGGAAGTATGTTCTTATTATTGGTTATAAAGGTTGTGATCGGGGTTTAGAAGGTGATAAGCAAGTAATTTAAATGACGAGTGAATTAAATGGCAATTAAAAATAAATAATAACTGTAAAACAACTTTTGGCAAGATAAGGGAAATTAGAAGTCCAACTTGGTTATCCCTCTCAACAACAATGAAAGTTGTATCTCAATTCCACTTAGTTATCCTTTACCAGGGGAAAGGAAAGTCAAGGGACTAATTAAATTGACCTCTGAATCCTAATTATTTCCTAAGAAAAGGTTGGGATTATTTAAGTTCAGCTCAATTAGCAAGTTAACGATTATCAATTACGTTGGGTTTAATAACTGTTGAGTTACTGAATTCTTAACCAGGACCAAAAGGGAAAAAAATAAAATTGATAGAATAAGAAAAATATCCTTAGATGGGAAGCAATGGTAACTTAAATCAAAGAGAACAATCATAAACTGAAAATTCCTCAAATATCATAAATTCAAAGAACAATCTGTGACATGGAATAATTCATAAATCAAATTATAATAATCAATTCAATTGTTGGAATAAATAAATAAAAGTAAAACTAAAATAAAAGAACATTAAAACCTGGATCCAGAGTTACTCCCAAAACAAGAAGAAATGCTAAATCCTAAAAGAGAGAGAGAAGATCTCCCTCTCAACTAAATCTAAATCATTGAAAAGTAAAATATGCGAGCTCCTCTTGAATGGAAGCATTCCCACACTTTATAACCTCTGATCTATGCTGTCTGTACTTGGATCTGGACCAAAAAGGGCTTCAGAATTCGCTGGGGGCGTATTCTGTAATTTCTGGTGCGTAGCCTCTGTCACGCGTCCGCGTGGGTCACGCGGTCACGTCATTCGAAGCTTTTCCTTGCCACGCGGTCGCGTCAGTTATGCGACCGCGTCATATGCGTTCTGCTTAAGGCACGCGGTCGCGTCAGTCATGCGGCCGCGTCGCTGCTGATTCGTGCTTGGCACGCGATTGCATTATCCATGCGATCGCGTGGATACCAGTTTCCTTAAAGCTCCGTTTTGCTTTCTCCTTCCATTTTAGTATGTTTCCTTTTTCATCCTTTAAGTCATTCTGCCTTAGAAAATCTGAAACTACTCAACACACTAATCATGGCATCGAATGGAAATAAAGGTAATTAAATTAATAAATTTTAAAGCTTAGGAAACATATTTTTCATTTACATCACATAATAAGGAAGGGAAAGTAAAACCATGCAATTAATGTGAATAAGTAGGTGAAGGATTGAATAAATCACTCAAATTAAGCACAAAAGAACTCACGAAATATGGGTTTATCAGTCCTCTCCTAATTTTTTTCCACACTTTCATACTTTTCTCTACTAGAGTTTATTTTCTCCATGAGGAACTAAGCCTCCATTGTTAAGGTTAGGAGCTCTATTTACTTTGATGGATTAATAATTATTTTTTCCTCTACTCCTGATTAATGTTTTGATTATTGTTTAAGAATTGATTTCGTTCTTCATCCTAAGAATTAGTGAATATTGGAAAATAAATCTAATTCAACTTGAATTCTATTTGAATCTTGGAAAAGTTATATCATTAGAATTACATCTTAAAATCAATTTCTCACAACTCTCTATTTATCTGGATTTAACGCGATACGCGACATATAATCGTCTTATTTTTGGGTATCTAGGGTTTTTGTGGCTCATAAACTAGTTTTGAACTTAACCCTCTAATCGAAATCAAGTGACCAAGGAATTGGCAGTTGATGAAGGTTAGAGGAGACTAAAAAGGTCTAAGGAATTAGGGTTTAGTCACATATAGTTTGCCATGAACATAATCTTTGCATGATCAAAGTAGTTAACATTGAATATTAATCCAAAAATTTAAATATCTCTGACACCTTAACTATTTTTATCATATTATTTTCTTAACCAATTTTAGTTTATTGTTATTTAATTCTTTTTTTTTATGTTATTTGCTATTAAAACCCTAAATTTTGATTGTCTGACTAGAATAATCAATTGACTATTGTTACTTGATCTATTAATCCTCGTGGGATCGACCCTCACTCACTTGAGGTATTACTTGATACGACCCGATACACTTGCCGGTTAGTTTGTGGACTTCAAACTCCGCACCAAGTTTTTGGCTCCGATTGCATAATACGTATTACCAAAATGGGCCTTTTTTTATATCTAGTGCTAGTAATAATAATTCTTTAATTTTTTGAATTTCTGCAATTACATATGCTATACCTATTTGTACTAATACTTTGACGATTTTTGCTTGTTAATATATAAAGTCTAGCAAGCATATCTTGAGTCGGTACCAAAATAGGACCTCTTACAAAAATTCAAAATAAAAAAAATTGAAAATAAGGATAGAAGTTGAATCTTTTTTTTGAAATTTTATAGATAGTGACAAATCTAAAAATTTTAAGTAATGGAGACAAACAAAAAACACATAAAAATAAAAAAAAATTATATAAACACATCGAAGTATATATAATTAGATAACATAAAAATATTAAATATTAAATAATATTTTATTACCAATATCAGTATATTAATAAGTACTACGATAAAATATTATTTTAGTCCTTAATATTTGGATTTAGTCTTCATTTAGTACCTAATGATTCAAATGTCTTATTTTAGTTTTACAAGGTTTTAATTTTCTATTTCATACTCAAAAAGTTTTAAGCATGTTTAATGTTATTCCAAAATTAAATTTGACACGAATAATTAGCATATTAAAAAACCAATAACGTGTGATTTTGGTACATAAGTAAAATTGATCTACCAATGATCACCAGCGAAAAATTTTTTTTTTAATTCTGGAATATTGATTATTGATTAATAAAATTTGAAATTTTTTTTACAAGAACAAAATCTACAAAAAAGTTCTACAAGAAAATTTTAATTATGTTTTTCTAACACAAAAGAATATATAACTTAACAATAATATTATTAATGTACACCGTTAGTCATTCTGTTAGATATTTGTGTCAGAGTTAATAATAGGACAATATTAAACCTGTTACGGCCTGGCCCAAATTGCTAGCGGGCCGGCCCGACCCGAGTACCATCCGACTCGGACGGTCGGGTAGGAGACGCTCTGTCGCCGACCCGGACACGCGTCCCTGACAGCTATGCTACAGCTGTGAGGAGAGAGCATCAGAGAAGGTGGGCTTGACCTTGATGGGCCCACCTCTGACATGGTATATATAGGGAAGGTCCTGCCCTTCCCCCAAGGTACGTGACATACCACTCAATTTCTACTCACCTGCACACTTCAGTGACTTGAGCGTCGGAGTGTCTTTGCAGGTGACACCCCCCTACTACATTCGAAGAACTCGGGACCTCGCCTACCCTTAGCCCGAAGACGTGCGACCAGACCCCTTCCCCTTCCTCGATCAGAATATCAACCCAACACGTCCGGTATCCGACCTACCGAACATTGGCGCCGTCTATGGGGATTAGTCGCCTGGATGGACGTTGTATTGGGCCCTGGACACACAGGCCGTGAGACCGAGCGCAGAGGGGAACCTTCCACGATTTCTCTCCGACCGCGCACGAGGTCCCCTCCGAGACGTACCACCCGATCTCTCGAAAGACGCCCTTTCGGGGGAACTGGCGACAACCACGCCAGAATAATGCAGGAACTACGTAACAGGATGCAAGACTTGGAACGCCGACTAGCAGAACGGGAACACGACCAGCACACCCCAGAGCAAAGCCACTCTCGCTCCCACTCAAGGAGCCACTCCAAACGCACAGCTAGCCCTCAAGCTGAATCCGAGAGCGTCGGGGAAAGAGGACGCGCGAGAAGACACCACGACCCCCTCATTTACGCCAGGCACGAGAGGCGGCGCACCACGGATCGCAACCACGAGGAGACTCGTCAGGAGGACGACGAAGGGAGAACAGCGAGAACGTGGGGACCCGTGATAATGGGAGCGACCCCATTTCATCGTTCCATCCTCGAGGTCCAGCTGCCAAAATATTTTGACAAGCCAACGGACATGAGGTATAACGGAATGCAAGACCCACTGGAACACCTCACGGCCTTTGAGGCCAGGATGAACCTGGAGGGAGTGAGAGACGAGGTAAGGTGTCGTGCCTTCCCGGTCACCCTGGCGGGACTGCAATACGGTCGTAGGGCTCAGTGACCAGCTTTGTGGACATCAGCCACACCTTCCTAGCCCAATTCATGACTAGAATTACAAAGGCAAAACACCCAATCAACCTGCTTGGAGTGGCCCAATGGCCTGGAGAGCCGACCAGGAAATACCTAGACCAATTCAACGACGAATGCCTGGAAATAGATGGGCTGACAGACTCAGTTGCAAGCTTGTGCCTAACAAACGGGCTCCTGAATGAGGATTTCAGAAAGCACCTTACCACGAAGCCGGTGTGGACCATGCAGGAGATCCAATGTGTAGCCAAGGAGTACATCAACGATGAAGAAGTTAGCCAAGTCGTGGCCACCAAGACCGGGACCGCGGGAGTAGAGAAGGACAAAAAGAACACGCCAGGGACGGCGGTCCGAGCAAGGCACCCAGACCGTTTCCTCGTGTTGGGAAGTTCACCAATTACACTCCCCTCACCACACCAATCATGGAAGTTTATCAACAAATCGCCGAAAAGGGGATCTTGTCGAAGCCCCGACCACTAAAGGAACAAACAGGGGGAAACCGAAGCTTCTACTGTGACTATCACAAGGGCTACGGGCACAAGACACGGGACTGCTTCGACCTGAAGGACGCATTAGAACAAGTGATCAGAGATGGAAAGCTAGCTGAATTCTCCCATCTCATTAGAGAGCCGAGACGACGGAATCACGACCAGGACGGCGAAGACAGGACACGGGCAGCAAAGCAACACCAAGAACCGGAGGACGACAACCGAGGCCTCACGATAGTGAACGTGGTAACAGCTAGGAATGCAGCACCTAGGTCAAAGTCGGCACACAGGAAAGACGCCAAAGTTTTGGCGGTCTCCTCGTCCTCTGCACGAAGCACGAGGAAGCACCCGTCCATTTCATTCGGCCCGGAGGATCAATGGTTCGACAAAATCAGAGAAAGCCCTCCCATAGTCATAACGGCCAGAGTAGGAACCGGTCTTGTCAAGCGAATCCTTGTAGATACGGGGGCAGACTCGAACATCATGTTCCGCAACGTATTCGACGCTTTAGGCCTAAGGGACGCCGACCTACAGACTCACCAGCACGGCGTCGTAGGGCTCGGCGACCATTTCATCAAGCCAGATGGCCTGATCACCCTGCCGATCTCATTGAGACAGGGCCAAAGGAGAAGAACGATAATGGCGGAGTTCGTGATCCTACGAGACTCCACCGCCTACAACATCATCCTGGGGAGAAAGACCATCAATGACCTAGGAGGAGTCATCAGCACAAGGATGTTGGTAATGAAGTTCATAACTGAAGAGGGATCAGTAGGATCTGTGAGGGGAGACCTAGAAGCAGCAGTCGCTTGCGACAACGTCAATCTCTCATTAAGAAAGAAATCCAGGGAAGCGTCGGGGGTATTTCTCGCCGACTTGGATGCCAAAATTGACGACAAACCCAGGCCCGAACCAGAGGGGGACCTGGAAAAGTTTAGGGTCGGGAACATGGAGGACAAGTTCACGTTCGTAAATAGGAACCTCCCCCATGAATTAAAAGAGCCCTTGATGGAAATGATTAGAGCCAATGGTGATTTGTTTGCCTGGACACCTGCCGATATGCCGGGGATAGATCCCGGACTCATGTCACACCGCCTAGCCATCGGGCCGGAAGCCAAACCAGTGGCTCAAAGGAGAAGAAAAATGTCCCAAAAAAAGACAGAGGAAGTGGCCAGACAAACGGCCAGCCTCCTTGAAGCAGGGTTTATCCGGGAACTGGACTACTCTACCTGGCTGTCAAATGTAGTCCTGGTAAAAAAGCACAATGGGAGGTGGAGGATGTGCGTAGACTACTCTGATCTCAACAAGGCATGTCCCAAGGACTGCTATCCCCTCCCCAACATTGATGCACTCGTTGACGCGGCTGCGGGGTACCGGTATCTGAGCTTCATGAATGCCTACTCCGACTACAACCAGATACCGATGCACCGGGCGGATGAGGATAAAACAACATTCATAACGCCAGGAGGGACCTACTGCTACAAAGTAATGCCCTTCAGCCTGAAAAACGTGGGAGCGACATGCCAGAGGCTGATGAACAAAATATTCAGCGGTCTTATCGGCAAAACGGTAGAAGTCTACGTGGACGATATCCTTGCAAAAACTACCCGACCCGAAGACCTCCTAAGTGACCTGGAAAATGTGTTCACATCCCTCCGACAACACGGCATGAGGCTCAACCCGCTTAAGTGTGCCTTTGCCATGGAGGCCGGAAAGTTCCTGGGGTTCATGATAACCCAAAGGGGAGTGGAAGCCAACCCCAAAAAGTGCCAAGCGATACTCCAGATGAGAAGTCCGGGTTGCATCAAAGACGTTCAGCGGCTGGCGGGAAGGCTCACCGCATTGTCCAGATTCCTCGGTGCATCGGCTGCAAAGGCCTTACCCTTCTTCAACCTGATGAAGAAGGGAATAGCGTTTGAATGGACTCCTGCGTGCGAAGAGGCATTCAACCACTTCAAAGAAATCCTAGCAGTACCCCCTGTACTCGGGAAGCCCAAAGCCGGAAAACCACTCTACCTATACCTAGCCATAACAGAAGCAGCGCTTGCAGCGGTGCTGGTGCGAGCAGAAGGAAAGACCCAGCAACCGATCTACTTCTTGAGTAGAGCACTGCAAGGGGCAGAACTTAGGTACAGCAAACTGGAGAAACTGGCACTAGCGCTCTTGACCTCTTCCCGCAGGCTACGATAATACTTCCAGGGTCATCAGGTGGTCGTAAGAACAGACCAGGGATCCGTCAGGTGCTCCAAAAACCTGATTTGGCAGGGAGGATGATTACCTGGGCCATCAAGCTGTCCCAATACGATCTGAGCTACGAACCCCGACACGCGATTAAGGCTCAAGCAATGGCGGACTTCCTAGTGGAAGTAACCGGAACTGAGGACACGGGCACACGGTGGAGGCTCCATGTGGATGGAGCTTCCAACCAGACGTCCGGAGGCACCGGGATCATCCTAGAAAGCCCGGCCGGAGTTATTTACGAACAATGGTTAAGTTCGACTTTCCCGTATCGAACAACCAAGCAGAATACGAAGCCCTTCTGGGGGGCTTGGTTCTAGCTCGGGAAGTCGGGGCCACGAGGTTGGAAGTATGCAGCGACTCGCAGGTCGTCACCGCGCAAGTAAATGGAAGCTACCAAGTCAGAGACTCGCTGCTGCAAAAATACTTGGAAAGGGTCAAAGAGCTGGGCAAACAATTTGAGGAGGTCACGGTCCAACACGTCTCAAGGGAAAGAAACACACGAGCAGACCTCCTATCCAAGCTGGCAAGCACGAAACCTGGAACCGACAACCGCTCCCTCATTCAAGGCATCACGAAAGAGCCTGCAGTCGCTCTACACCTGACCAAGATGAGCCCCTCCTGGATGGACCCCATCACTGATTTTTGAAAAATGGCAAACTCCCTGGGGATGGGAAGGAAGCCAAAGCGTTGAGAAGGGAGGCTGCCAAGTACACGGTCATACAGGACCAACTATTTAAAAAGGGACTCAGCCAACCTTTACTGAAGTGCCTACACCCTGACCAGACAGACTACGTGCTCAGAGAAGTCCATGAGGGATGCTGCAGCCACCATATCGGGGGCAAGGCCCTAGCAAGGAAGCTCATCCGAGCTAGATATTACTGGTCGTCAATGATGAATGACTCCAGAGAATTCGTGAAAAAATGCGCCAAGTGTCAACAGAACGCCAACTTCCACAGGGTGCCAACTTCCGAGCTGAGCCTGCTGACGTCCTCCCGACCTTTCGAAAAATGGGGAGTCGACCTCTTGGGGCCCTTCCCAGTTGGCCCAGGACAAGTCAAGTACCTCATAGTTGCCGTCGACTACTACACCAAATGGATAGAGGCTGAATCGCTGGCCAGCATATCCTCATCCAATTGTAAAAAGTTCATGTGGAGGCAGGTGATAACCCGGTTCGGCATCCCAGAAATCGTCATTTCAGATAATGGGACACAGTTCACCGACAAAAAGTTTGCAGAGTTTCTCACCGGCCTGGGGATAAAACAGAAGTTCTCCTCGGTTGAACACCCTCAGAGAAATGGACAAGTGGAGTCCGCAAATAAAGTCATCCTGCTAGGCCTCAAGAAGCGTTTGGATAGCAAAAAAGGTGCATGGGCCAATGAGCTCGCCTCAGTCCTCTGGTCCTACCGAACAACCGAGCAAAGCTCCACAGGGGAAACCCCCTTTCGCCTAATATACGGGGTCGACACGGTAATACCTGTTGGGATTGGCAAACCGAGCCCGCGACTACTTCTGGCAGGAGTAGAAGAAGCGGTGGAAAAAGACCTGGTGGACGAGGCCCGAGAGATGGCCCACTTGTCGAAGGTAGCACTGAAACAGAGAATATCCCTATGATACAATACCAAGGTCCTCAGAAGGGAGTTTGAGGAGAGAGACCTCGTCCTGCGACGAAACGACGTCGGGCCATCCACCCCAGGAGAAGGAAAGCTGGCGGCAAACTGGGAAGGTCCTTACAGAATCAAAGAAGTGCTTGGCAAAGGCGCCTACAAAATGGAGAGACTCGACGGCAAAAAAATCCCGAGAACATGGAATGCAGGTAACCTGAGGAGATTCTATTCGTAGCTTGGGTACACCGGTTAAGCGGCCTGACGACCTAGATAACCTTTTAATTTCCAGTGATTTACTTTTATTGAGCACCTACTATGTTCATAAACCTGTTTAGCTGACGATTGATGTTTACTTGTCTAAATTCTCCCATCTACCATTTCCCAATATGTATCCCACGCCATTGCGTTCTTCAACGGCAACCCGGGATTGATCACCCAGGAGCCAATCGAATCATAGCCATAACAAACGGCCGCGATAATAAGACCAAAACGGTTTTAACCAAGTTACCAACATAAACGGCAAAATGGACACAAGCAATAAGTCCACACCGAAAAAACGGTAACAAAACAAAAGTACTACTAAACAGGATAAGGGTGATAATTATAAGCCGACTAGGCGACCACTTAAGTATAACAAAAGAAAACGGATTCAACAAGTGTTCTACAAATCCACATAAAAGCAAGTTACAAGAGTTTACTTTCGGGGCATGTCAACAATCTTGCCGTTCTAAATTGTTTTGAAGACCCTAATAGCCGACGTGTCGAAGTCTGGGACCACGATCTTTACCTGGGCCTTGAGAGCCTCTTCGGTCATAAAGATCGCGTTCTTTCCCTGCTCCCTGACCGCCCTATGTTTCCTTTTCAGCTCTTCGACCTCAGCTCGCGCAGCCTCAGCCGACGAGACGGCCGCGTCACGCTCCTTCTCTATAGCAACCACCTGACCTTGCGCGGCGTTAAGCTGGCTCTCTAGAGTCATCTCCCGCTCAGTTAAACAGGAGACGGTGGCATCGGAGACTTTCATTTTTTCCTCAAAAGACGCAGCCTTCTTCTCGGCATCCTTGCACCCCTTCTCGGCGGCAGACAGTTGTTCCTGAAGCATTTCAACCTGGGCCTTGAATTCGTTGTTGGCCTGGGCAGCAGTATCAAGCTTCCTTCGCAACGCCTGCATGCCCGACAACTCAAACTCGGCCTTCCGAGCTATCACCGCTCCGCGGAGAAGAGTGCGGTACATCCACCTCGCCTGCCCTGCAAGTTCAGTACTAAGAAAGTGATCCTCCGTACCGGGAATCAGCTGACTGTCAATAAAGGCCCCAGCGTCGAAATTCCTCTCCATCACAGTGAGAGTTCCTTCCGGGCTGGAGGATGCCCTTTGCCTCTTAGGGGTAGGGACAAGCTTCAGATCATCATACTCCCGACAGGTAGAGGACGACTGCCGAATGCCGGCCGTCTCCTCGTGAATAGGGGAAGACTGCATCCCAGCAGAATTCTTGTCGGACATCTCGGTGTCCCGAGGCGAAGGTACAACTTGATCCTTCTTCCCCTCGGTAGGGTCTTCCGGCTTCCTGGCAACCTTCTCGTCGGCCTTCTCTTCGTCGCTATCCTCCAAGAAGGTCTTGACCAAACTTTCGAGCCCAGTTACCGAAGCAGACATCTCCACTGCAACAGACAAACAAATACGTCAGTCGTGAAGTCGGCGATAACAAATTAAAAGATAAACAACACAAAGGTAAGACAAAACAGCTCACAAATATAATTCCTGGTGACCTCCCGTTCACCCATAAGGAGGTGGGGGTTTACGGGGTTCTTTCCAAAGACCGCCCACAACACGTCGGCAATTCTCTTATTTACGGGGGACATCCCCTTATAGGTCACCTTAATGAAGGTGTTGGACCCCTCCCCGAAGCTCCAATACGTCGGGATGAGGCGTTCCCCCTCCAACGACAACCGAAAGGGATGGCGGCCTTTGACGGGACGAACCTTGAAATACTTGTCCTTGAACCCATGATAAGAGTCCTCGAACAAGCCAAATATCCTCCGACCCTGAGCAGATCGGAAAGATAAGAACCCTTTCCTCGCTTTCCCCTCCTTGGAAGAGTTGGTAAGGTTGAAGAAAAAGAGAAAGACGTCCACAGACACCGGCAGCTCGAGATATTCACACATCATCTCGAAACAGCGGATAGAAGCCTAACTGTTCGGATGAAGCTGCGACGGCGAAACGGATATCCGATTAAGAAGCGCCATCTGGAAGTCGGAGAACGGTATGCAAACGCCCACCTGGGTGAACATGGCTTTGTAAAACCAAATCCAGTCGGCAACCCGGGGGAAGTGGAAATTGATCTCATACAGTCGTTCGTTGGGGGCAGGAACGAAGACGTCATAATTAGCCTCCTCGTCTGTCCCCCCACAGAGATACTCGGCTTGTCGGAACTCCGTCAACTCCTCCTCGTCCATCTGATTTGGCGAGTCCTTCACATCCTTAGTCACCCAGACGTAGGGATCGTAATTCGCAGCAGAAGGAGAAGCCCGGGAAACGATGCGAGGCATACCTATAGTGGGGGTCCACTCCGTTAGTCTATGAGGTCGGGAGTCCAAGAAAAGCCCAGAAACTATGTTCATCCTATTCAGCAGTTAAGATCAAGCATGGCTAAAAGTCATCCATCACACAAGCTACCTAAAAACCTACCCTGGAATGGTACCCCTCCCCTAACGCATCTACTTGACACTAATGAGCCATCCACCAACAAGAATCAAGCAAAACAGCAAGAATACGGAGCAAATGCAAGCAACAAACATACAACGATGAAGCAGAAAAGAGAAAGGATCAAGGATTACCTAAATTGGTTGCGAAAACTGAGAAGGAAGAAGGAAAGATGCACGAGGATGCTAGGACGACACTCTGAGATTTTTTGAGTAAAAAAGAGGGAGATAGCAGGGAGATAGTAGGAGCAAGAGTGAAAAGGAAAAAATCAAAGCAAAACTGTTTACAACTGCCACCCAGGAAGCGCGAAAGACCTGGGGGCAAAATAGTCTTTGCACACAGGGTTTTTCAGCCCATTATGAGCATTAAATATCCCGCGCGAAGAACGAGGCGACAAGCGGTCGTTCCAACAACGAACAGACACGCGCGCAAGAGGCACGTCCCCCCACGGACGGCCGACCTGGCGACAACGCACGAAAGGAGAGATGACACGCCATCAACGATCCTCACGGTCGTTACCGGCGCGTCGGGGGCACTGTTACGGCCTGGCCCAAATTGCTAGCGGGCCGGCCCGACCCGAGTACCATCCGACCCGGACGGTCGGGTAGGAGACGCTCTGTCGCCGACCCAGACACGCGTCCCTGACAGCTACGCTACAGCTGTGAGGAGAGAGCATCAGAGAAGGTGAGCCTGTCCTTAATGGGCCCACCTCTGACATGGTATATATAGGGAAGGTCCTACCCCACTTCACTGACTTGAGCGTCGGAGTGTCTTTGCAGGTGACACCCCCTACTACATTCGAAGAACTCGGGACCTCGCCTACCCTCAGCTTTATCAAATTAAAAGTATCCTTTAAAAACCATACTGAAATTCAAATATTCAATTATATAATTATATAATGTAAATGAAATGTCAGGTGGTCCCAGCTGGCTGAGCTATATTGAACGGCTGACCTTGCTTTTCAATTGTGGCACCTTTGGGATTCGGAACTTTCCATTTTGGATGGTTAGACAACCCATTAGTGAGCACTTCTTCCATGATCCAGTACGAAGAAATTTTCTTCCTCCCAATCAGCGTCTACCATGTATCATGCTTTTATTTTATTTTTATTATAGAATAATACACCAAGTTAGCTCAAAGAGCAACTCCAATGGGATTTTTTTATTTAAAACAAAAAATATTATTTTCTCAAAAAAATTATCCCAACTTTAAATTCTGAAATATATTTTTTTTTAACTTGAGTTAAGTTCGCCGTACCCTCGACGAACCTTATCATATTACTTAAGTTCACTGCATCCTCGGCAAACTTCACGTTATTCCCTCCATAAATATCCATATAATCTCAATACGAGTTGCTCTTTTTTTTTCTTGATATTTTTTATCTTCTTAATTCTTCATAATGTTTGGAGTTCCGTTATTATTCATTCACTATGATGGTGAAATAGTGTACGATGAAGAATGTTCTATCGTATTTAAGTATACTCAACCAGTGATTGTATATATGACAGCCGAAATCAACAGTTTAACAGCGTTGAAAAATTTAATGTTGTACTCCATTGGGCAACAACACACGAGAAGAGTAAAGAAAATTTATTGCCGATATCTGGCCAAAGTAGATAATGTTTTGTTTTACAAAAGGTATATTGTAGATGTTGTGATTCTTCTTCTTTTTTTTTTCTAATATAGTCGAGGTTTTGCAAATATTTTATATTTTTTTATATAGGTATTAGTTACGTGAAGACGAGGACATACGACTTATAAGAGTGTGGCACAACCGTCGGACAAATGTCCAGCTGGTAGAATTATTTGTTTACCTAGTTGAGTTAGGTGGACAATGATCATCTGTGGATACTGTTAATGATAGCCCTTTAAGTTGAGCAATTAAAAGAAATATTAGAAGGACGATGGTTGACCTAAGTATACCACCTGAAAGTAGCCAAGAGGGGTCAAACATTGAACATTCTAATGATGGCATGATGTAACCTGATGTTGGAAGTCATGATAGTTCTCCGATTAGGGACCCGATGACGGATCCTTATCAAGTCAATCCCGATGACGGTGACGATGTTGAGGCTGAACCGACGGAAATTTCTTATGAGGGTGAGGAGGAGGAAGAGATGAACTTCTACGGTGACACATAAATCGCGCTGACACAGTTGGTGATTTCTCGTCCATACGACCGGCTGGATCACTTTTCCACTTTGAACCTCGACGCAATGACTTCAGATTGTTTCTTTAGTCATCGAGGCCCAGAAGAGGATCCCGTGAGTTTGAGATTGGACAACAGTTTGAAACCGAGGGAATGATGTTGGCAGTTAAGACGTACAGCATCATGAGGGGTGTGGAGTATAAAATACTAGAGAGTGACCAATTAAAGTATGCTACACATTGTACCCAATTCGGATCTGGTTGTGGATGGAACATACGCATATCTTATCACCGCAAGTAGGAAAAATGGGAGGTGAAGAGATACAATGGGCCTCACAGTTGCATGCAAACGTCAGTGGGCCAAGACCATCGAATGTTGGATTCAAAGGTGATTGCTCAACACATATTCACTATAGTGAAAGCAGATCCAACCATCAGCATAAGGGTTTTTCAAGGAGGTGTGGAGAATCACTTTGATTAGAGGCGTCCTATCGTAAGGTTTGGCTTGCAAAGCAAAGAGTCATTGGTAGGATATATGAAGATTGGAGGAGTCATACAATGAGCTTCCTCGTTGGTTATTCGCTATGCAGATGTACTTACCTTGTAAGATTCATTACATTGTCTTTAGTTGTGTATGCTTAACGTAGTCAGACCTTATGAGTAATATTATATGTGGTTATTTAGGTACCTAGGTTCAACTTGTAACACAACCCTAGCCTGCTTCACCTGATACTGTCATGTTTCATCGGGTGTTATAGACATTTTCTCCGTGTGTTGAGACTTTCAAGCACTGCAAACCACTTATTTCTATTGATGGCACTCACCTGTACGGTAAATACGGAGGCACGTCACTGATGGCTATTGCTCAGGATAGCAATTCAAACATATTCCTATTGCATTTGCAGTAGTCGAGGGTGAGACGAATGATGCTTGGCCATTTTTTCTTTCATATCTGAGACAGCATGTTACACCCTAACCAGGCCTTTTAGTGATTTTAGATAGGCACAAATCGATTGATGTTGTGTTAAACATCAATGAAAGTTTATAGAAATCGCCACATGCTTTCCAAGTGTTTTGTACAAGATGTATAGTTGCTAACTTTATGACTCACTTCAAGAACAAGGACTTGAAGAATTTTCTTATTAATGCGGCATATCCCAAGTCACAACTGGAGTTTGCTCATTATTTTGGTCGTCTGAGGGGCGAGAATGTTGCCATAAAAAATTGGCTTGAAGAAATGCCTCGTTCTCAGTGGGTGCAATATGCAGATTATCACTTACATTAAGGGGCCCCTAGTCCATTGAGGAGACGCCTGTAAGTACAAAGTCTGTTCTCACCTTCATCATTATCTGGCCACAACCCTACCCACCTATAATGTCACAATAGTTAAGATACCACAAAACTATTTAAGTAACTTATGAAAAAGATGTTACAATAAATTTATACATCTCAATAAGGGAAAAACAGCGCATGACATATTTCTCCAACCTCAACAGTGGTATACGGTGATATGCCCATGAAAGTAGTAAACTGCCGCATCCACTCAGATTCCACTACCCTAGAGTCGGAGGCATCCAAAAAAAGCATGCCCCCGATCAGCTGCATCATATAACCCCTAGTATAACGCAGTAGGCACTCCTCATTAGGGTGCTCTTCCAGCTTTTCACACACAATGTTCTGAAATCAGCTTAGCTTGACAATCCACTTCGTTTGTGATTGTCTGTCATCAGGGCTCGGAACAGTTCCCAACAACTGCAGACACAACTCCTTAATGGGCCATCCTTTATAGAATTGCTCCCACTCACCCATGAATCCACTAACTGGATCTCCATCAATGAGGAGTCCCAACTGGTACGCCATGTTATGCAGGGTAATGGTCATCTCCCCACATGGCAAGTGAAACGTATGGGACTCTGGTCGCCATCTCTCCATCAGAGCTGAGACCAATGACCAATCATGCTCCCACTCTACCATGTAAGCAACATACTCGAATTCTGCTCGTCTGAGATGTGACCTAATCTGTTCGAACGGACGTCCCAACAAATTCCTCCTAGTATGTAAGACTCGAGGCATCTACCAAATAAAATAAATCAGTAAAACAAAAAAGAATCAACAAGTTACAACACAAATTCAAATTTCAAATATATAAACGACATGAGTTGCAAAGTGTACCACTCGGTCAAGTCTGCTTGCAATGTAATCAACCTGATCTGGTCTATATAGAGTACTCTCATAGCCCAACAAATCTGGCTCTATGACTATACTTTAACAGAACAAACTAAAATAGCTTCGTTTAAAATTAAATGAATTAACTAAATTAACTAAATTACCTAAATTATTTAAAAATAACTAAATTATTTCACATTAACTAAATTACCTAAATTAACTAAATTATTTCACATTAACTAAGTTTCTATCACCTACATTCAAAGTAAATCTAACAAAAAAAAGCAAATGGACCTATACCATAATTTAGATAAAATAACATAATTTAAACTTTACTATATTATATTACCAACTATATCTGGCAATAATAAAATAAAACGAAAAATAGCAGAACGGAATTACATAAATTAATTCTAATTAGTTTAAACGAAACAACAATCAAAATAAATTTTTTTCTTCTCTAACATCTATTCATAATCATATCATCATTTTACATATTCTAAACTAACAACACATACATAATCATGTATAATAAGCATATCATCGACTTATCAAACTAATTAACATAACTAATAACTTAATCTAACTTGATAAATAAACATATTCAAATAATAAACACCAACAAATCAAACTGAAAAGATAAACATAACAACAGAATTACCTAAAACTGACGAACTCAAGAATATCAATAACTTCAGTGATAACCAGAGAGATAACCTATAAAAGATAACAAAGGATGAGAGTGAAGAAAATTTAGCATGTGAAACGAAAACGTGAAATAAGAGAAACATAACTACAAACCGATTAGAAAGAGAAAATAGAATAACAGAATTACCTGAATCAACTGAAGAGACCAAAAACTTTAATAATGCCTAAAGACATAACTTTGACAACAGAAGAGATGATGAGAGTGAAGAGAGTTAGAAAGGTAAAGGTAAAATAAAAATGTGAAATTCCAAGTGGTCCCCATGCCCTTTTATATTTGGGTGAACTTAATGTGAAGTTCACTGGTGCGACAAACTTGACTTAAATTCCAAAAAAATAAAAATGTATTATGCGATTTAAAGTTAGGATAATGTTTTGGGAGAAATAATATTATTTTATTTTATAGTAGAAAAAAAAATTCACTCCAATGACTCATGAAAAATTTTTCGGTGTGAATTTTGTTTTTCAAAAGTGAAGAGAGACATAAAAAGTGTTGTTTGTACAATAAAAATATATTTTTCATAATTTTTGTTTAAGCTAATT
>NC_029792.2:109151792-109159131 GCF_000816755.2 Arachis ipaensis | reverse complement strand
TAAAATACTATTTTAGTTCCTAACATTTAGATATGTTAAGTTTTAATTTTGTCTCTAATATTTAAAATATTTTATTTTTTAAAATATTTTATTTTATTTTATTTTTATTTTTGGATCAAAATTAAATTTTTTTCTTTAAAAATATCCTTTCCTCCATTATAATTTTCTTTTAGATAATGACAAAATTATAATTGTAAAGGTTATAGTGGTGATTGTAGTGATTTCAGAGCTGAAGTAATAGAATAATAAGAGAAAAATAAAGTAACAATAGAAGAAAAATGATATCTTTGGATTTTTTTTATTTTGACTAGACTACTAAAACAAGATGAAATAATATACTTGATATAAAAATAGAACATTTCAAATGTTAAAAACGAAATTAAAACTTAGTCTAAATATTAGAAATTAAAATAGTACTTTACCATTTTTTTAATTAAAAATTAATATAGGTTCATTTGTACTCTAATTACAAATAATTGTTATGTGCTACTTGATACATAAAAATTGGATCAGAGATTAACATGAGAAAAATTAAACTGAGTTTGGTCATGAATCTCAATTTAAAACCAAACTGGAAAAATTTGTTCAACGAAAAATGCACGTTGCAACGTTATATCAAAAAAATAGTTTGTGTATCGATCAGAATGTAACAAAATAATATATTTATTTATATAAAATGTATGATAATTTGCATAAATAAATTATTTTTTTTTTTGAAAGAAGAAACAAGCTCAACACATTCAGTGGAGCATACAAGGAAACACAAAAATGAAATTTTGCAACTCCTATGTTATTTCCGGCATAGCCATCAACAACAATGAGTTACCTTTTGCACCACTCTCTAGATCAACAAAACGACCTAGCAACACAATCTACCACTTTCGCTGTCTTGTTCTGAAAAATTATCTCATTTTTACACAACCAGATATTCCATATAACTGAGAAGAATCCCACTAACCATGTTTCCGCACGTCTTTTCTCAAAGGCATCGTCCTCCAACTCTTAAAATGTTCTTTTATGGAACCTGGGATGCTCCAAACATGACCCACATGACTTATCCATGCGCACCACACCTGCCAAGCATACTCACACGTAACAAACAAATGTTGTACAGTTTCAATTTCTTTGCCACACATAACATAGACGTTATCACTTCGTTCAATGATGCCTAATCTGCTCAAGCGATCCTTTCTATTAACTCGGCCTACAAGCACAAACCAAGTAAACAACTCTATCCGAGGGGGAACAATTCCTTTCCAGATTGCATTTGTGAACTTATAGTTAAGGATATCATCTGTCAATGTCTGTACCTGCAAAACCTGCACAAATGAGTTAGTAGTATAAACACCTTCCTTATCAAATTTTCACACCACTCTATCTTGTGTGCCTACTATCAATCTCACAGCTTGCAAGATATCAAGCATTTGGTTCAAACTATCAGTCTCTCATTGGCAGAGTTCCCTCCTCCAGTGGAAGTTTCAAACCTACTCTATCCCATCCCAAAACCCACAGTCCCTAATCACGAATCCTTTATTATCTGAAATCAAGTAGAGTATTTGAAATGAGTCTTTCAGCTTCCCCGACTGTAACCATGTATCTTCCCAAAATCTGGTTAATCTACCATCTCCTACTTCCAAAGCCAACCCATCAATCATCTTCTGTCTGACATGTTGCTCTTTGATTTGCAAGTGACATATATCTCTCCACGGACCCTTTTTTGCTGATATAGATTGAGTAGACAATAACTGCCCAGGGTTTAGATTATTGCAGGAGCACACTACCTTCTTCCATAGAGGACACTCTTCCTTAGAGAATCTCCACCACCACTTAAACAATAATGCGGTATTACGAATCATTGCATTTCTTACACCTAGTCCTCATAGTTTCTTCGATGCCTGTATCATCTCCCATTTTACAAGAGCCAGTCCAGGTCGTCCATTGTCCTTCCCCCAAAAGAATCTTCTTTGCAATGAAATCATTTTTTTGCCACCGTAATTAGCATTTTATACAGACTCAAATAGTAAGTACGTAGACTATTAATCACGGATTTGATGAGAACCAACTTTCCTGCTTTACTGAGTACCTTTGCTTTCCACAAACTTAGTTTCTCCTCCACCTTATCTATTACTGGCTTCCATGTTTTTACTAGCCTCGGGTTTGCTCCTAGATTAATTTCCAGATACTTCACTGGTAGATTCGCCGCCTGACATCCTAATAATCGGCACATCTGACCAACCCACTCCTGATTGTAATTTACCGATATCAAACTAGACTTGTCGAAGTTAATGCTCAACCCAGACATGACTTCAAAACACCTAGAAGTCTCTTGTAATTTCTCACTGTCTCCTCCTCCAGTGGGCAGAATAATATAATGTCATCAGCAAACTAGAGGTAGGATAACTCTATATTGTCCCTACCGACTAAGAGAGGAGATATTCTCCTATTTCTAACCACCTCCCCGATAATCCTGTTCAACACATCTACAACGAGGACGAATAGAAATGGTGATAACGGGTCACCTTGTTGAAGCCCTCTTTCCATCTTGAACAGTTTTGATGGTGCCCCATTAACTATTATAGATATAGAAGCTAATCTAATGCACTCTATAATCCATGCCCTCCATCTTCTACTGAACCCCATCTTTTCCAACACAATATCAATAAAATTCTATTTGACTCTATCATAGGCTTTCTGGAAGTCCAATTTGATAATAGCTGATGCCTTCTTCTTCAGTTTTATCCACTGTACAGTTTCACATGCTATTAATGCTCCATCATGTATCCTCCTGCTCTTAACAAATACACTCTGTGATTTCCCAACTAACCCTGGCGTTATGCTCCTCATTCTTCTTATCAACACTCTTGATATGACCTTATAAACACATCTAACCATACTGATCGGTCAAAGATCATTTATCTCCTTCGCGCCCACAAACTTCAGAGCCAACGCTACCCAAGTAACATTGGAGTCTGTTGGTAGCCTTGCTGTCTCAAAGAATCTCACCACAACTTTAGTGAATTCCACTCCAATCTCCTACCAGCATCTTTTTATAAAATTCATGTTATAGCCATCACTACTCAGAGCCTTAGATGATTCGTAGTCCCATACTGCCTGCTTTAGTTCCTCCTCCGTCGGTAACACCTCTAGTGCTTGAGCTTCCTCCATCTCCAAGTGATTAACTAAACCATCTCGAAAACTGATATTTGGTGACTCGTCTTGGTGGTATAGGTTCATGTAGAAATCTTTAGTTGCAACCTTAATTCTTGCATGGTTTTTTACCAACCTTCTATTAATCACTAAAGACTCAATCTGGTTATTTCTTCTTTTTGCTGATGTAATATTGTGAAAGTATCTGGTATTCATGTCCATCTCCTTGGCATGCCGAGACCTAGACATTTGCTTCCAGTGTATATCTTGTCTTTCATACCATACCTCACAACATCTTACCAGCGCCTTTCTTTTTTACTTCTATTGTACCATCATATACTCTGTTACTAACCATATCATCCACTTTCTTGATCTCGTCCTCAAACCTTTGGATCTTCTCATGTATATTTCCAAAGTACTGTTTGTGCCATCTACCCAGTGGTTTTGCCAGCGCCTTCAGTTTATCCAGGAACCATACATCACCCAATCCCCTCCATTCTTCCTTCATCATCTTTAGGAAGCCTTCATGCATGAACCATGCGTCTAAACTGCGGAATGGTCTTGGTCCCTGAGCTATTCTTCTATCTTCCACTATCAAAGGACAATGATTTGATAGACCTCTCGAACCTCCTCTTAGGCGAGTATCTGGGTACGCATCTAGCCATTCCAAGCTAACTAGGCTTCTATCAATACGACTGTAGGACTGACCTCTAAACCATGTATACTTACGATCATTAATTGCCAAGTCCACCAACTCCATGTCATTGATTCATGCTCTGAAGTCTTCAGCAGAAGCTGACAATTTAGTCGCCCCTTTTCTTTCCTCTATATGCACAATTTCATTGAAATATCCCATGTAACAAAAAGGGGTTTGACACAATCTTGTAATATAGCTTAATTCCTCCCACATTAAGAGTTTTTTGTCTCTCACATGTGGGCCATACACTAGACAAATCGCACAGTAAAAATTATCTTTGGTCATCACTCCTTCTACACATAATCACATATCTCCTTTATAGCAATTCATAAATTTAAATACTGATTCATCCCAAATTAACAGTAGACCCCCGAAAGCTCCAACAAAATTAACACACTCCCAGCTAGCTCTATCATTACCCCAAATTCTAGCTCCATCATATTTATTCACCACTTCTTTTTTTATTTCTATCAACCCCAACATATCTAATCTGAACTTATTTTTGAAGTTTTTGATCGTGTTCAGTTTTGCAACACCTCCTAACCCCTTAACATTTCAAGAGCATAAAATCATTTATAAATTTTATTACACACCTGCTTATGGCATTTTGGGTGACTTCTTTTGATTTTCTCCTTTTGTTTCGACTGTCTTCGCTTCAGAGCTCTAGCCTCATTTTGTTCTTGGAGAGTTACCATGATGTCCTCTTCATCACTGCATGGTATTGCTTCTGATTCGACCGCCAGTTTCCAGGCCTCTTTATTCTCTGCCATTTCTTTTTCCCAACTCCGAATTTGCTTGCCTCTGCATATCGCTAAATCTTCGTGCATATCCACCTCTGTTCCAGACTCTTCCACTATTTGGTCTTCATGTTCATTTTCTTTCCCAACCCCAGATACTTTTCCCAAACCCACAACCTCCCCCGCCTTGAACTTCCTGCCTTCTGCATCACTGGGTGTCCGTCCCTCTTCTTGTGCATCCATTTTTACCATTTCAACTCTACCCTCATATGGTCTTTGTACATTTCAAACCTGCCCTCTTCCTTCCACCTCGACTTGCTCCAGATTACTGCTCTTTCGATTGGTATTTTCGAATTGGTTGTCAGTTGTAGTGTCTCCCGCAACCTGTACGTACTCCTCATGGCCGCGCCTTGCTCTGTCCTCCGCGTCAACACCTGCATGCTATCCGTCACTCCCTACTTCTCCAGTGGTTCATCGCGTTGCGCAGTAGTCACGTTGCGCGACCGCATGCACACCCATGATCGCAACATCTTCTCTCCGCTGGCGTCCTGCAAGGACTAAGGGAGACGGTGGATTCAACACACAATCATCCAGCCGGGTCACTTCTTCTTTAACCTGTTCGCACTCCTCATGGCCGCGCCTTGCTCCGTCCTCCACGTCAAGCCCTGCAGGCCGTCCATCGCTCCTTGCTTCTCAAGCGGCTCCTTGCGCTGCCCAGTGGTGCGCAGAAATTGTGATTACACTTTGATTATGTGAAATTTATCGCTCTTTCTTTCCCTGGTAATGGCGCCAAAAACATGATGCCAATACCATGGTTCACAACTTTGCACAACTAACCAGCAAGTGCACTGGGTCGTCCAAGTAATACCTTACGTGAGTAAGGGTCGAATCCCACGGAGATTGTTGGTATGATCCAGTTTGCGTCGTTTATTCTTAGCCAAAGTATGGACTATTATATATTGCTGGAAAGCCCTGGATGTCTACTTTCCAACGCAATTAGAAGCGCGCCATTTCGAGTTTTGTAGCTCCAGAAAATCCACTTTGAGTGCAGGGAGGTCAGAATCCAACAGCATCAGCAGTCCTTCTTCAACCTCTGAATCTGATTTCTGCTCAAGTCCCTCAATTTCAGCCAGAAAATACCTGAAATCACAGAAAAACATAAAAACTCATAGTAAAGTCCAGAAATGTGAATTTAACATAAAAACTAATGAAAACATCCCCAAAAGTAACTAGATCCTACTAAAAATATATTAAAAACAATGTCAAAAAGCGTATAAATTATCCGCTCATCACCCAGCAGTCACGTTGCGCGACCGCACGCTCGCCCACGATCGCAGCATCTTCTCTCCGTTGGCGTCATATAAGGACTAAGGGAGGCGATGGGTTCTGTGCACCTTCATCCAGGCGGGTCACTTCCTCTTCAACTGGGTCGGCCATAACTGGATTTGATAGCCCAAGGCCACCCTCCTTCCCTTGGGCCTTGGTCTTCTTATTTTTGCAACCATTCTGTTTCAATTTGTTGGGCCTTTTTGCCATCAGCCCGTTAGTAACTCTCCCCTTAATCTTTGAATGTTCCTTTTCCTGACCAAAAAAGGAATAATCCCGTTGAATCTTCTCATAATTACATGATAAAGTGCAATTTGAGTCTTCCTTTGTATGATTTGCAACTGACGCCTTAAATTTCTCATTTCCCTTAATTAGCGCATAATTAGTACTCACATAATGGCAATTTGAATTTTGGATATTCTATTCATTTAATTCATACTGTAGAATTACAACTTTGTCCTTATGTTGTTCCTCATTCAATTGTTCCACCACCGTAAGTTCTGCCGCCAGATCCCAACCGACCACCGTTGGCTCAGCACCACTACTGACTTCATCCCTTGCGTTTTCATGCTGCATATCTTCCCTTACTACTATGCGTTTAGCTTCTTGGTCAACCTTTGTGTCTGGAAAGCATTCTTCTCCATACACTTCTCCACCCACCTCTTTCACAAGGACGTCGAATCCGTTCATCCCAATAGTGACATGAATCTACTCATTAATCAAACCGAACATACACGGGTCGATCAGAATGCGGCCAACACTAAACGAGCTACATGTTTTTGTTAAATCATCACACTTTACCACCTCCCCCCATTGATCTCCCAATTTGGTAAAAGTCTCCGTTGACCAAGCATGCAGGGTACTCCATAGCACTCTAACCATATTCTTCTTGTCTCACTCCTCTCACTCTCATCCCATCTCCATACCATATAGAATAGTTTTAACAATCGTCTTCTTGGTCCACCCCATTCTTATTTGGGTCCTTAACAATCGTCTCTCTCAGAGTCTTTTCCACATTCTCTTCCTCCTTTCTTGCCTCCCTATATTGCTGCAGTCTACCTTCTTCACCTTGTCTTGTAAAGCTCTATACTTCTTTACCTTTGATCTCCTCCACTTCAGATCTTCTTCTGTACTTTGCTTTTGCTATGAAAATTCTTTTTCTCCTCAACACCATATTATTCATTTCTGCAATAGCCTTCAAAGCTCCTCCCTTTGTGGTGTACCGCACAAATGCAAAAAGATAGATCTGTCCATTCTTTTTCTTCCATGACAGGTAGATGTCTATAATCCTACCCGTCCAATTGAACAAACTGAAGATTTCTCGTTTTGATATATCAATCGGGAGATTGTCTACAAATACAGAGAAAGAATCAAGCTCCAATCGATGATACTCTTTCTTATTCCAAATTCTAGGATCCTTTCCATGATTAGT
>NC_029792.2:109141881-109150769 GCF_000816755.2 Arachis ipaensis | reverse complement strand
CCTGCCTCTCTCTCTCTCTCTCTCTCTCTCTCTCTCTCTCATCAATTAAGTTAATATAATTTATTGGGGATATATTTATCCCACTAAAATGTAACATTTTAAGTAATTACAAAATGATGTCATTTTGTGTGTTTTAGGAGATCTGTTTGTCTTCTACTAACACGTGACATCGTCACAACCACGTCACCATAAACAAATTATTTTGAGTAAGATATTACCTAATTAGAGGATTATATTTTGTCCTGTTTGATTTCTATATAATTGATGAATCCACATTTTATGGTATTCATTTGCTCTATTTGGGTGGATTTCATCAACCTTTCCTACACTTATCCATTGAAATAGCATAGTTTCATGATTTATTCCTAAATTGTGCTTGAAAGTGAAAACATGCTTTTTAGGCCTTATAATTGCTAAATTTTATCCACTTTAATTACATATGATGCCTTGATGTGTTTGCTAAGTAATTTCAGGTTTCCAAGGTAAGCATGGGTTGAAGAAGTGAGAAAAAAGAGCATGCAAAAGGGAAGAAACCATGAAGAAATGGAGTTTGGAAGTTTCAGCACGCGTGCGTACGCACAAGAAGGATTTGCGAGCGACGCGTAAGCGTGACCCACGCATACGCGTGGATGGATTTTTGCGTAAACGACGCGTACGCGTGACCCACACGTATGCGTGATCCGAGTTACGTCAGCTCATTAATTGCAAATCGCTGGGGGCGAATTCTGGGCCTCCAAAACCCAGTCCAACTCATTTCTGAAACTATTTCAACCCCAATTCAAGTGGAAACAAGGGGGCAATTAGGGTTAGCTTTTATTATGTTTTCTCTTAGTTTCTAGAGAGAGAAGCTCCCCCCTCTCTCTAGAATTAGGTTAGGTTTAGTTTAATTTCCTTAAATTTCTGTCTTAAATTCATGTTTTAATGTAGTTTCATTTATGTTTCTTTACTTTATTGTCTTACTTCTCTTAGTTCTTCTTCTTAATTTCTCTTTTATGTCATTTTCCATTTTATGAACATTTTTGTTATTTTTATTATAATTAATGCAAATTTATGTTTTATATTCATTTATGGCTTTCTTTAGTTGTTGTTGTTATTTTCTTGCTTTGGTAGCTTTAGAATTTATTTTAATGTATTTTAATATTATTTTATTTTCATGCACACCAAGTGTTTGATAAAATGCTTGGCTTAGTTTTTACATAATTTTTATTCCCTCTTGGCTTGAATTTGTTGGCTTTGGTGATCCTTGAGTCATTGATATCCATTCCGCATTGTGTGAGAATAGCCAATTGATTTGGTTTCCATTAACGCTAGTCTTTCACTAAGTAATTAGTGAGTTGACTAGGACTTATGGATTGAGATCAATTACACTTTTGCTAATTCTCAAGGAGGATTGACTAGTTTAAATTGATTCCTCACAATTGCCATGTTTGTGGTCAATGGCTAGGATAGGTAGCCTTAGCTCTCAATTACTTGCCAAGAGGTTTCTTGCATTTTAATTTTCCTTGCTTTGCATTTAATTGCTTTGACTTTTACTTACTTTTATTTAATTGCTTTTGACTTCTATTGCTTTGATGTTTAATTTCTTGCATGTTTAGTTTTCACACTCTTGGTTGAGAAATTGAATGTTTGGGTGGAATTGAGTTGTGGATGTCCATTCTGCATTGTGTAGGAATAATTAATTGATTTGGTTTCCATTAATGCTAGTCTTTCACTAAGCAATTAGTGAGTATACTAGGACTTATGGATTGAAATCAATTATGGCTTTTTGACTAATTCTCAATGAGGATTGATTGATTTGGATTGATCCCACACAATTGCTATGTTTGTGGTCCACAACTAGGATAGGAATCCTAAACTCTCCAATTCTTATCAAGAGTCCTTTAATTGCTTTCCTTTAATTTCTTGCATGATCATTTACTTCCTTGCTATTTACATTTCTTGCCTTTCTTGCTTCCTATTTACTTTCTCGCTATTTACATTTTTTGCTTGCTCTTGCTTTCATTCCCAATCCCCATGCTTCCATGCTCTTGCTCTCTCATAGCCAATAACATTACATTTCATTGCAACTCCTAGGGAAGACGACCCGAGAGCTAAATACTCTCGGTTAATATATTTGTTTTGTATTGTGACATCCTTTGAATTTATTATTTGATTTGGGAATTAATTGTTGATTTAAACTATACTTTCAACGATGGAATTTTATATTTTGTGAAAATCTAGATCAATGATAAATTCTTCTCGTCAAATTTGGCGCCGTTGTCGGGGACACAATTGAGTGCTATCTTTAGGTTGTTGTAAATATGTTGATAGTGTAAATAGTTTACCTTTTGGTTATTTGGTTTTTTTTTTGTTAATATTTAGGTTTTTGTTTTTTCTTGTTTATTGATGTCCTTTATTTTTATTTGCTACTTTCTCTATGAGCTATCACCCTTGTTGCTTGGAGCTTGGTTGTGAATGTTTTGTAGGGTATGATTGACGATCAGATTTCTGCTAATTTAGAATTTTATAAAAATAATCGCGTTGTAGATATAGTTTCTAAACTGACAGAAAATCCTTTCGTACAAAAACTTTGGTTGTCACAAGTAACAAAACCCAATAAAATTTATAACCGAAGTATTTAAACCCCGGGTCGTCTTCTCAAGGAATTGCAGGGAAGTATGATTTATTATTGATTATAGAAAAAGCGTATTTTTGGGTTTTTAAAATAATGAACAAATAATTTAAATGGCAAGAAAAATAAATAAATTAATAATTAGAAAATCTCTTTGCAAGGTATGAGAATTGAGAATCCTATCCTAGTTATCCTTATCAGGTGTGATGAGAATTAGATTTTGCTCCCACTTAGTTGACCCTTACTAAATAAAGGTAAGTCAAGTAGACTAATTAACTTGATTCCTCAGTCCTAGTCAACTCCTATGGAAAGACTAGCTTTAGAGGGATCCAAATCAATCAGCAATCCAAATTTCTAATCAACTGCTGAGTTTGATAACTCAAGCGTTACCAATTATTTAACCAAAGCCAAAAAGAGAAAATAAATCATAGATTAAATTGAAAGCATCAAAAATAGAATAAAACAATCATAAATCTGAAATACCTTAAATAATATTAAATAGAATATTCAATTCTAAAATAGGAAAGTTCATAAATCAAATTGAAAAGATAAATAACAATTAAAGTAATAGAATAAATAAAACTAGAAAGTAAATTAAAGGAACATTGAACCTGGTATGAAGAAAATAACCATAAACTGATAGAAATCCTAAATCCTAATCCTAATCCTAAATCCTAAGAGAGAGGAGAGAGCCTCTCTCTCTAAAAACTACATCTAAAAACCTAAAATTATGTATATTGAATGTTGTATCAATAAATGGATGGATTTTCCCACTTTATAGCCTCTAATCTGTATTTTTTGGGCCCAGAACTGGGCCGAAAATAGCCCAGAAATCGCTAATTGCGAATTCTGTCACGCTGATTTTTGTAGATGCGATGTGTGCGCGTGATACACGCGTCCGCATCATCTATCCTCATGGAAACTATAGCAAATTATATATCATTTCGAAGTCCCAGACGTTAGCTTTCCAACGCAACTAGAATCGCATCATTTGGACCTCTGTAGCTCAAGTTATGACCGTTTGAGTGCAAAGAAGTCAGGCTGGACAGCTTAGCAATTTCTTCAACTTCTTGTATTCCTTCCACTTTTGCATGCTTCCTTTCCATCCTCTAAGCCATTCCTGCCCTGTAATCCTTGAAATCACTTAACACACATATCACGGCATCGAATGGTAATAAGAGAGGATTAAACATAGCAATTTAAAGGCCAAAGAAGCATGTTTTCAATCATAGCACAAGATTAGGAAGGAAAATGTAAAACCATGCAATTAGTATGAACAAGTGTATGAAAGATTGATAAAATCCACTCAATTGAGCATAAGATAAATCGTAAAATAGTGGTTTATCAATGATAAATCCAAATTGGGATTACTTCATGGAGTGGGAGACCCAATCAAGGGAGGAACCAATTGTGTATGAGCAACACTCATGGCAAACACCTCCCTCACACTACAATGAGCCAAACCCTCCCCTATGTGACTACCAAATCCAAACATATGAAGGATACCCCATACATACCCTCCAACCACCCAACTTTCAAGTACCACACCATACACCTCCATGGAATCAAAATGTCTATACACCTTGCTACCAACCATATGAACCATCACACCCTTATACACCACCTCAATATCCTCACCCACATGACACACCTTCTAACTACACAACCTTTCTCCCAACCTTTGAACCTTCTTTCCCACCCAAAGATGAAGCTTTCCAACCTTGCCCCAAGAACATCAAGACCTTCAAGCATTCTTCCAAGAGCAAGAAGGGTTCCGAAGGACGCAAGGGGAATTCATGGCCACCATAGCCGAAGCGGTGAACTGCTTGGCCTCAATACGCTCAACCATTCAAGACATTCCCCTTGAAGAAGGTGGAGAATCAAGTAAGGAGTGTAGAGAGGAGGAGAACATGGAGTCTCAAGGAAAAGAAGAGGAGATAGGACAAGAATATGCACAAGAGGAGGAAGCTAGAACTAGCGATCCGGAAGAGGCAAATGGTGAGTTGGGGGAGTTTGATCAAGAAGTGGATTGCATCATCAATGATTTTTTGTCCACCTTGGTCAACTCCCTCAATGATCTTGAGGAACCTTCTCCTTTTAAGTTTGAGAGAGATATGGGTGGTGAGGAAGAGGTGATCATCCAAGAAGTGGAGGCATACATGCAAGAGCTTAATAGGATAATTCCACCCCAAGGACAAATTGAGCAGGTGATAATTTCTTCAATGAGCTTCATAGGCTCACATTAATTTGCTCTCTTGGAAACGGATTATCAACTCAAGGTGCTTCTTGGAGTGTTAAATGGTAAAGGAGTGGGTGTTGGTTGCCAAAGGAATTCAAAGCATAAGTGGTGCAAGGTACAATTTGGAGGAGTCCAACACTTGAGTGGGTGCTTCAAAGGTGCTTGGGAAGGTTGTTCATCCAAGAGCACAAGTAAAAATCAACAAGAAGATGATAGAGAAACTAAAGTGTGGGATCCGGGCATACAACCCCACAACCAACAATTTTGGATCCCAATTACTTGCTTGAGCTTGCTTAGGAGCTTGATGTACTTCGTTTGGGATCCCAAAGGATTCTTGAAGAACAAGCACGGGTGGCAACTCAAGGATGAGTGGAAGCATAAGCCATCATGACACAAGCTTCACTCAAAAGTCCAACTTGAGGACTTAAAACCAAAGTGCTAGGTAAGAGACACCCCACCATGGTAATATCCTTTCAACCCTTCTTTCTTTTAGTTTTGTTTATTGAATTTTGTCTCTTTAATTAGCTTAGTTTAATTGCATTCTAGGTTGAATTTAGTTGAATTTTATGTTTGATCATGTGTTTTTTTATGAATGATGTGTTTTGGGCTTGAAAAACTTTGATTAATATCAAGATTGGTGCCCTAGAGGCTTTAGAAATATTGCAGAAACAGAGTTCTGTGCGTGCGCACAGCCTCGTGCGTACGCACACTTCCCCTGTTTTTCACTACCTGTGCGAGCGCACAGCTGTGTGCGTACGCACACACGTTGTGGCATGCTCTGTTCGCAGCGCTCACACCCTCTATGCATGCGCACCCCCTAACATTTTTATTTTGTGCGTGCGCACGACTCTCTGTGCATACGCACACATGGTCATTTTTATGTTTTCAAAAAAAAAAAGAAGTGCTTTGTGCGTGCGCACACGCCTGTGCGCGTGCACACATCTCTAGACCCCCTCTGCCAACAGCGCACGCACATGTTGTGCGTGTGAACCCAACCCCTTTCCTCCTTCTATGCGAATGCACACCTTCTTGTGCGTCCGCACAGGCTGTGATGCATCTTCTGTTCGCAGCGCTCGCACGCTGTAGTGCGCGCGCATACCCCTCTCTCTTCCTTGCGTGCGTCCGCACACGACCTTGTGCGTCCGCACAGGTCTTTTCTCTCTTCTTCTTTTCTTTCTTTCTCGTATTTCTTCTTTCTTCCTTCTTTTTCTTCTTTCTTTCTTCTCTTCTCCGGCGAAACCCCACCGCCGTGAGCCTCGCAGTGGCTAACCCAAGTGCCACTGTTGCCTATCCCTTTCTTTTCTATTCTTCATCTTTTTAATTTTCTTGTTTTAATCTTCTTTGTTACGTTTAGTTGCTTGCTTAATTTTTGGTTTTCTTATTTAACTTTGGTTATTCAGCTTACCTTTTGCTTAACTGCTTGTTTGCTGTATTGCAAGTGTTCCAATTTCTTATTTAGGGGTTGTTGATGCTTGAATTTCCGCTTGAATTTGTTGAATATGTGCACCGCATTCCATATATTTGACATAATGCCTGAATGAGCTTTCTGTTTAATCCATGTGTTGTAGCTACCATATGTATTGGAATATATTCTTGTTTGGTATTCTAATCAAGAATTGTGCACTTTTAAATGATTATGATGTTGTTTTGGATTGGAATTTCAATCATGTACTTGATCATTGTCTTGAGTTACTAAGCACCAAATTGATTTAGAAATTGACTTTTTGTCTCTTATTTGGTGTAATTTTTAACAAGTACATATTGAATTTAGTGAATTGAATGGAATTGCTTATTCATCATGGTCTTTAAGTCAATATAATCGCATCACAAGATATTTGCTCCTTGTTAATGTTTAGCATTTGTTTGAGTTGACTTGACTTGATTCTTATCAAGACTTAGCACTTTTTGTAGCAAGCACCTTCCCATGTAATTATTTGATGATTCTTAAAGATGAATAGGTAGTTCTCTTCATCATTACATTGATTATTATTTGTTGTGCTATTTTATATCAATTTTTCTCTTGCACTTGCACACCTTCAATATCTAATATTTCTTAAATTCAATTCACTCTTGTTGCAATTGCCTAAGCTTGCTTGTGTTTCAAGTGATGCTCATTCATTGCTTGCATCTTAGGCCATTTAGTTGAGGAACTCATACTTACTTTTTCATTGTGTGGATGCCACTTTAACCGGCCGTTGTGTGTATTCCACACCACTATGCAAACTTCCTCAATTAGATACTTATTTACCCTCCCCTTTACCTTTTTGTACTACTTGCCTATGAGTTCTAATTATACTTTATTCATTCCTTTTGAGGATGAGACATGAAGGCAAGGAACCGGAAAATGAGGAGGACACCGAGAATGGAGATGCCAAGCCCGCACTGAACTTGGTGGTTTCCACACAACCCAAGCCCTCGCATCCACCAACCGAAGGTGGAGCTCTTGAGAGACGTTCTCCCCGGATCGTGTTCGTGCACGGAGGACCGTGCAACGCTTAAGTGTGGGGGAGGATTCGTCATTTTGGGGCGTAAACTTTCTTTTCCTAACACTTTGCACTTTACTTTTGTTTCTTTTTATTATGTTTCTTATACATATTTGGAGTGTTTTTAACTGTTGCATTGCATTTTCTTTTGGTACATATATCATAGTTTATATCTATTGCATTTTGCATCTTTTGCATGGTATATATTTTATAGATAGAAGTTGTGATTGGATGATGTGAATAGCATATGCCTAGTTATCTGGATCCTAATTGTTCATGTTAATTTTTGCTTGTTGAAAATTAGGAAAAGAACTAGGAAATTTTGAAAAAAAATTTGCATCCATCACAACATACATACATATAGGAAATAATTTTGGTGAAAAACAACAAGAATTCCCAAGAATTTTATTCAAGGGCATTCTATTAAATTGATTAAGAAATTGTTTTCAAACTTGCTTGAATGATTTTTTTTATGGAACATAAAAGAGTAAAAAAAAATACCTTGTGAGTTTCTGAACTTGAATGAGTGGTTATACCTTTTAACCACTAATTTTGTTCATTGTGTGATATATCTCTTCTATGATTGTAATATTGGTTTTGCTTGATTCTTTATTTCCAATGATTGAAGTTTTGAATTGCATTGAGCATGATTGAGGCCATCCTTGATAAAAGCTTACTCTACCCATATAGCCTACCCTTTGCACTACTATTGTTAACCCCCTTTTGAGCTTTATTTGCCCCATTGTTCTTGATATTAGCACATCACAATCTTAAGCGAAAAACCATGATTTACCTTGAATTGTATCCTTGATTAGCTTAGGTTGAGGAGTGTGTTTCATTTAAGTATGGAGGAATTTTGGAAACATTGGTAGTGAATCAAATTGTTTGATTTTGGGTATTCATTGAAAATTTTAGAAAATGGGTGCATTCATGTATGAGCTATTGAACCATATGCATTATCTTTTATATAAAAAAAAAAAACACCATCATGAAAAGGGGACAAAAGTTACTCCAAAGAGAAAAGAAATGAATAAGGAATGCATATATGATGTAAGTGAAAGAGCATACATGAATGTGTGTGAAAAAAGTGATGGAAGGTTAGGATTGCATTTTATTTTGATTTGGTTGATATAGGTTGAGTTGAATACTTAAACTAATCAAGGATTCAATCATTTTAGTCCACTTAGCCATATATATCCCACCTTTATCCTAACCCCATCACAACCCCAATAAGTCCTCATGATAATTGCATTCATGCATCACTTTTTGTTGATTGTTAGATGAAAAGAAAATCCTTGAAAGCATGATTGGAAGGAGATTTGAGTGAATTGACCCTAAATACCGAGTGCTTAGAGTGTATACACACCTAGTGAGGGTTTGATCACTCAATTCTATGTTTCCATACTTCTTATCATGTATTCCTGCAAGTTACTTCATTTTGATGAGTTGGATCAATTCTTTAGATTTTGGTTCCAATGGATTGTTTTCTTGCTTTGCCCTAATTGTCTATACTTGCTTGGGAATTTGATTGTTTGTTTTCACTAATTTCATAGGA
>NC_029792.2:109137287-109141513 GCF_000816755.2 Arachis ipaensis | reverse complement strand
TAATTTTATAGGATATATATATATATATATATATATATATATATATAGTTGCATTTAATAAGTTGAACCCCTCTTGATTGTTTTCTTTGTTGGTTTAACATGTGGACATGCTATTGTTTAAGTGTGGGGGAATTGATGAGTCCATATTTGTTAGTTTATTTTGACTTGAATGGGATGGATTCTAGCACATGAACTCACACTTAAGCACCAAAATAGCATACTTTTGTGTTTAATCCATAAATTGAACCTAAATATGAAAACATGCAATTTTGTGCTTTAATAGAGCAATTTAATCCCACTTTTATGTCATTCGATGCCGTGATATGGTTTGTGAGTGATTTCAGGCCTTGGAGGCGAGAATGGATGGGCACAAGTGGAAGAAAGCATGCACAAGGGAGAAAATATGAAGAAAACAAGGAAAATCACACACAACAAAGTGTGCATGCGCACAGCCCTGCGTGCGCCCGCACAAGCGAGAATTTCCATGTGTGCGTACGCACAGGTCAATTTTCAGCCGAGTGTGCGGACGCACACGACTATGCATCCGCACAGGTCCCTGCACGTGATTTCATTAATGAAATGCGTGCCTTATGATTTCTGAGGGCTTTTGGCCCAAATTTTGAAGATTTGAGGCTGAATTTGGAGTGCTATATAAGGGGATTCAACACATATGAAGAACAAGATTTCATTAGGGTAGATTAGTTAGAAAATGCATTAGGAGTAGGAGTAGGAGTAGAGTAAAAAATGCTCTCTTAGGGTTTAATTTCCATTTCAATTGTAGCATTTTATAGCAAGCTTTGATCTTTCATTTTGCTTCCTTAATTGTAAGTACTCTCAATTTCCTTTTAATTAAAGTACTTTCATTCCTTTGGTTCAAGCACTTTGTTTACAATTACAATTTTGAGTTCTTGAAGTTTTGATTAATGAATTTTATGTTTCATGCTTCCTTTATGTTTGATTGCTTGTTTATGTTTGGTATTGTTGATTGTTGGTTATAGTTTGTCATATCTTACTTTTATGCACATAAGGTATTTGTGAAAATGCCAACCTTAGATTTTGAGTAGATTTTCCCACATTGGCTTGTGGTTTGAGTTCCTAGGATACTAGAGTCATAATATCCGACATTTAGTGGTAATTCTTGGGTAGTTAGTTGACTCTTGTTTCCATTGACGCTAGCCTTTTATCAACTAGTTTAGTAAGTTGGTTAGGACTTATGGATTAAAGTCAATTATGCTTACTTGACTTACTCCTCGATGGTTGGGGTTGACTAGGTGAGATTGACTCATCATAATTACCATAGTTGTGGTTATGGCGATGATAGGATTCCTTGGATTCTCATTCCCAAGTCAAGGCTCTTTATTGCATTTATAGCATTTTCATTAGTTTTGATCCTATTTACCTTTGCTTGCATTAATTTCCAATTTTGATCATTGCTTAGTTCTTTCATCGCTTAGTTCTTTTAATCTTTCAATTCTTGCTTGAAAACCCCCCTTTTCCCCCTCACAACCGAAAGAGAAACACTTTCAATTGCATCCTAGGGAGAACGACCCGAAGTTGAAGTACTCTTGATCTCGGTTATTATAATTTGAATTTAAAACATTTAATTGAGAGAATTCGTTGTTGGTTTGGACTATACTACTAACGAATTGATCCTTGTTTTGATTGATTCCGAACCATACAAGAATTCTCTTCGTCAATAATCCGTTAGAGGGTTTCACATATTAACCATTTTTACATAATCTGCTAAAGGGTTCCACGAATTATTTGAAAACAATAATTTGATATAATCCGTTAGAGAGAAAAGCGAACTAAGAAGACTTTAGTGAATCACTTGTTTTCAACTTCTATGCATAATTTCTAGAAGGTACCAACAAATTATGAAGAGAGAGACAGTTGGTTTGAGAGAGTATGAATATAGCTTGAATGTGAGTGTGTTGAACGAATTAATTTTTTGATACATGTATTTATACACGAAATTATAAAATATATGTAATAAGAATTTAATTCGTTCAACACACTCATGTTTAAGCTATATTTATGCTTTCTCAAATCAATTCTCTCTTTTTTTATAATTCATTACTGCCTTTCATAAATTATGCATAGAAATTGAAAACAAGTAATTCGTTTTTCTCTCGAATGGATTACGGTGGATTATTATTCCTCACTAATCCATAAAATTCCAACTCATTAGATTCAAATGGCTATTCTCTAAAACTCTCTAATAAATTATATAAAAATCGAACAAGATCGAAATGTAATCTTTTGATATTAGAACAATTAGATAATATTTTACTCAAGATAATTTATTTACGTAAATTGTTCTAAAATATGTTTTTTTTATAAAAAAATATTTGTTGTGTTATGTTATTTCAAATAAGTTAATCGCTAAAAATTTGAATAATTTAACTAATTTGTCGATGGTTTTTTATTTTACTCCTGTTTGCTATAAACTGAATTTTATCATGAATATGATTGGTACGGTGAAAATTTCTTTTTCAAAAAAATATCGTTGGTGGTATAGTGGTATATATTCATAAAAATAATTTTTTTTTGAAATAAGACATTAAAACGCAACAAAGTAAGAGTAGGGTTATCAACTTTTATATTTTTAGAGTAAACTACCATTTCTACCCACAAAAGTTTTAAATGCTAACAAATCTATTAACAGAAAAAAGAAAATTACAATTATTATTGTACCCATGAAAGATGAGTTCCATACGACAAAATTATTTAAACGCTAAAAAATTTTCTTAAAAACTCTAAATTACCCTTCTCACCACTACTACTACCATCATCTCCCTCTTTTTTTTCTCTCTCTCTCTATCTATATCTTCAACATCAATCTATTGTCCCCTTTCCCAGCAACCATCAGCCATCATCCTTATCTTCGTCACCGTTGGCAATCCCAACCACCCCTCACTACATCACAGACTCATCTTGAGGGTTAGGGTTTAAAATTGATTCTTATTTACCCAAAAGTATCACAGACTATTCTGGAGATCTTCATATTCTTCTTGATCCCCTTGTATAGTTCCTCCAAGTTGCACAGCAACACGTTCTCGACCACACCCACTGCTGCCCACATAAGCTCCTTTGCTGTGAAAGTTCTCAGCATAAATGTCGTTAGCATCATAGGGATTAAATCAAGAGGACGAGGGCGACATGCAAGGGTTCTGGCAGTCGTGGTATTGGTGCGCGTTCCCGTTCTGATAATGGTGCAAAGAGTTGAAAGAAAAAATAGTAGAATGATGATGACAACGATGATGGTGGAGGCGGGAGAACTGACCAGACTTGAAAGCCTTTTCGCCGTAAAGATCATAGATCTAAAGCTTCGGAGGGTCATTAAGAACATTGTATGTTTTGGAGATACGTTTGAATTTGGTCTCAATTTTCGACTTGTTGAGGGAGTTCATATTGGAGTGCCAGATCATTGCAAGTCTCTTGTATGCTTTCTTCAGGTCCTCGTCACTCACATTTTGGTTCACTTTTAGAATGTTGTATTGTGGTGACGGTGGTGGTTTGGATTTGATGGTGACGAGTGAGGATAACAAAAAAGACATTTTTTTTATTAGTGGGTTTAAATCCAACTGTTTGGAGTGAGGAACATGATGAAAATTGTGATGGACAGGATTGACGGTTGTGACGAAGATGAGAGTGATGGCTAGTGGTTGCTGGAAGAGAGAAAGGATGATAGTAGTGCTAGAGGGAAGGGTAATTTGGAGTTTCTAAGTAATTTTTTAGTGTTTAGATAATTTATCGAACAAAATTTATCTTTTATAGATATACTTGTAATTTTTTTTTTATAAATAAATTTGTAAGCATTTAAAATTTTCGTAGATAGAAATGGTAGTTTATTCATATTTTTTTTATTTATCAAAGCAAATTTCTAATTTCTTTGAAATCTATTTCTCTTCTTAAATCCAAACATATTCGGACGGTGATATACGCTCATGGAGTAAGGAAAATTTCTTGTTCTTGGAGCATACAACGAAACATCACCCCACTAGTATGGATTCCTTCTGACATGGCTCAATGATAGTGTTACACGTGTGCCCTAATGGGACCCACCCACAAGTTCCCCTACTACATTCGCATATAAAATGGGTATTCTGTTGGGCGATTTTGCTTCGTTCAAAGCACGCACGCCTCCGCAAAAATCTCCTCTCCCATCCCATTCCTTTCGCAATCTCATTTCTCTCTGTTTGTGAAAGGTAAAGCTAAACTCC
>NC_029792.2:109129695-109136952 GCF_000816755.2 Arachis ipaensis | reverse complement strand
TGTTGTTCTTGTTTTTTCTTCTCTCTCTCTTTTTTCCCTTAACATGTTAGCTCTTCAGATCTGTCAGTGTATGAGCGAGACCCACCGTTTTATCAAAATTTTCTTTTTACGGGGTTTAGATGTGTTTTGTGTGCGTTTTGGTTACTGTTTCATTGTTAAATGATAGATCCGTGTCTTAGTTTTCTTCGATCTGATTCGTGCTGACCTTGATCTGTGATCTAGATCTGTTTCCGTACCGCGTCGGTGGAAAAGGTCCCTGCTTTTGTATTTATGTTTTATAAAATTTTTTTGATGTTTCATATGAAGTATGATTTGAGTATTGGCTCTTTATTAATTTTGATTTCTATTTATTTTGATATTTCAAGATGGCTAGATCTAATTGGCTTTTGTTTATGGCTGTGTTTTTATTGTGATCTCCGTTTCGCATAGTGTGGTTTTTCTATTGGGTAATTATTATTGGTGGAAACGTCGCCTTCACTCGTAGACTGGCTTATGTCATTATGGTGCCATGTTTTTTTTTCAAACTTGAAAGTCCCTTATATATTATTGTAATTGCATCCTTCTTTATGTGATCTTTTGTAGATCGTGTTTATATGAAATCCCTGGAGTCTTTTATGCCTTGTACTACTGTATTTTACATGTGATTTATAAATAAAGATTGAGAATTTCTTGGAACTTAGACTGTATTATAATATATATATATATATAAACATTCTACTTTTTTACTTGTTTTAGATGGGTACGTGCTTTTAGATGATTTGAGGTTTGCTTTGCATCATCATAATATTTTAATGAAATATGCTCACAAAGTTGTTGAATCCCTGCTTTTTCATGTACAATTGTACATACTTATACTTGTTTAATGGATATAAAAAGTTTGATTGCTGTATGACACGTACTTCGGTGCACAAATTTTCTTGCCTTTTTGTTCCGATTTTCAAATGATACTTTGACACTAGAGGAAGGAAATTATGTTATGTAATTTTTAGGGATTTCCTTTAGTGCCCTTGTTTTCATAGAGTATTGGTACTGTTACTGTATTTGACAGTTGTGATTTATAATCTATGGTTTTTGTATAATTTAAATCTATGGCTTTGGTATAATTTAAAAGATTTAACAGTTTGAGGCTAGTAACACATCGGGATAATTTTTATTTACAAATAGATGCAGTTACCCTATCGGGATATTTTTATTTACAAATAGATACAGTTACCCTTTAATGTTTTAGGGGTACCTTAGAAACCTAATATTTTCTATGATTTTTGTAGTGGTAACAATGGCATAGATAACTCTGTTCTACCTGTATCGCTTGTATGATGGTCCTCATAGATAGCAATATGATGTAAATACTTTGTTCTGGTGGTTGTTCTTGATACGAGTGGTTTAGTAAATTCGGTTACTAATTGCATATATTTGACATGGATGCTATGATTAATTTATTTTCCAGGAAATCCACCATGGTTGATCAGGTTCAGCAACCAACAATCATGGAGAAGGTTGCTGGACAGCTCCATCTCCGCTCCAACTCATCATCTGATATCAGGAGCTATAATGGAGCCTTCCCCCAGCGTGCTTTGTACCAAAGGCGTGCATTTGGGAGTTACACAAATGCAGGGTTGCAGTACCCAATGATGCCGGCATGTAGTGCTACTACTGATTTGAGTGCCGTTACAGCAACAGCCTCCCCTGTTTTTGTCGCAGCTCCAGCAGAGAAAGGAAACTTCCTTATCGACTTTCTCATGGGTGGTGTTTCTGCTGCAGTCTCCAAAACTGCTGCTGCTCCAATTGAAAGGGTTAAGCTCTTGATCCAGAATCAGGATGAGATGATTAAGTCAGGTAGGCTCTCAGAGCCCTACAAGGGAATTGGTGACTGTTTTAAGAGAACTATGGCCGATGAGGGTGTGATTTCCCTATGGAGAGGTAACACTGCCAATGTCATCCGTTATTTCCCAACTCAGGTTAGTTATTTCATACATTTGTTTTTCAGTTCCATCAACTGCTATTATTTCTTGTTGCATAATGTTAAATTTGCCATTTGAATTCCACAGGCCTTAAACTTTGCATTCAAGGATTACTTCAAGAGGCTTTTCAACTTCAAGAAGGACAGAGATGGTTACTGGAAATGGTTTGCTGGAAACTTGGCCTCTGGAGGTGCTGCTGGTGCTTCATCCCTTTTGTTTGTTTACTCCCTCGACTATGCCCGTACCCGTCTTGCTAACGATGCCAAGGCCGCAAAGAAGGGTGGAGAAAGACAATTCAATGGCCTTGTTGATGTCTACAGGAAGACTTTGGCTTCTGATGGTGTTGCTGGGCTTTATCGTGGTTTTAACATCTCCTGTGTTGGAATCATTGTGTACCGTGGTCTCTATTTTGGAATGTATGATTCCCTGAAGCCAGTTCTTCTCACTGGAAGCCTACAGGTTAGTGTTCATGCTGCACTATCGTTCTTTTCTGTGATGTTTGGTTTAACCAGTTCCCTGTTGTTGTTAACTATGTTAGTTGAGTTTAGATTCTCGAGTGAAAATTTGTTAAGGGGTGAAGTGAGGGGGTAACAACCTTGAATCAGTCAATAGCTTATGTGTTCATGGCGGTTACTCCATCACTTAATCACCTACATTTACTCACGTTAGAGGATTACAACTCTTCTTGCAGGCCGTGATCTGGAAGTTTCTTAATTTCTATTGGATCTTACACTGTGGAGCCTGACATTTATTCAATGTTTTACTATCTTTTGATAATATATGATTTATTGTAGATTGTGATAACATTGTTCATATCATTGATTCTCACCACCACAATCTTTCGCTGAAATATTGCTTTCTCTTTGTACTATTGCAGGATAGCTTCTTTGCTAGCTTTGCTCTTGGATGGCTCATCACCAATGGTGCTGGTCTTGCATCATACCCAATTGACACTGTCAGAAGAAGAATGATGATGACATCCGGCGAGGCGGTGAAGTACAAGAGCTCCATGGATGCATTTGCTCAAATCCTCAAGAATGAGGGTGCCAAGTCCTTGTTCAAGGGAGCTGGTGCTAACATCCTTCGTGCCGTTGCAGGTGCTGGTGTGCTTGCTGGTTACGACAAGCTTCAGGTTATTGTGTTCGGCAAGAAGTACGGTTCTGGTGGCGCTTAAATCCTTTTAGCGTCGGTTTTAAGTTATAGTGTTCTTTTTTTAGATGGCGATGAAAATCATTTAGTTTCGAGAGTTTTAGACATTTTTGCTGCGGCAAATTTTGTTTAATAAATTTACTTAAGTGGGATTCTGTCCCAGAACCATTTATAATTTCTGGAAAATTTTTTATCAAAGGTATGATTTATTCAGTGGCGGGCAAAGTTATCTGCCACTTTGAACTCATTCATTGTTTCTTATTTTGAAATATATCTTGTTATTAAGTTCTGATCTGCGTATTCCTAGAATAAGATTGTTTTTGAATGTTGTTGAATTCGACAGATTTTATTTAGGGATGAGTTATTCCTTTGTTATATGCGTCAGTTTTACAGCATATGTAATAATATTTGTTATTCGACTATATAATCTTTACGTTTGTCTTTATTAGGAGTAAATGATCAAATTTGTTTTTAAAGATTACTCATTGTTCTAGTTCATCTTTTTTAAGTTAGTTGTATTAGTCACTCAGTTATTTTTATTCTTCACGGTATCAAAGTTTGCTTATATGGCATCTTAAGTGATGCCACCACATATTTGACAATCTTAATTAGATGTTCTTAATTAGATGTTAATATGATAAATTTATAAAATTAGATCTAATCAAATTTTAATTTGAAAAATTTTAATGTTTTAAAATCTTGTTCAATTTGGAGTTGATTTAATTTAATTGCATAAATTTAGCATGTTAATAGCTAGGAGTTTGAATGTTAACAAAAAAAATGATAGAGATTAATATGACTAATTTTAAATTTTTGAAGGACGAATTTGATTAAAAAATTTTTGCAAAGATCAATTTAAAGAACAAGTAATCTTTTACGAATGAATTTGACTATTTACTCCTTTTTTAGCCACTGTCAATTGGAAGATCCGAACTATCCAAACCAACTAAATTAAATCACCAGCTTTTTTAGAAGAAAAATTCATAATCATTTAACTTCTTTTTTTTTTTTTTTGGGTAACAGTAAAATTCTTTTTAGTTTCTTGTCCATTTTTATTTTAGACAATTTAAATTCTATCGTTATTATGTGAATTTTTTCAGCAAGTCTTGACAGAATTTGATGACATGTCATGTTGGGTTTTATGACGTGGCGTCGCTTCTTCTACATGAATTATAATAATTCGATTAAGACACTTAAACTCTGGTCGAATGATTAGGAAAATTTTCTCCCAAAACAAAAACAAAACCATAGCTCCATTCCTTCTGCAGCAAGCAGCTCCATCCACCATGGTATGTTTAACACTGTAGATTTAACCTGAACTCTTTGAATTAATTTGAACTCTTTGAATTTTTGTTTCGTTTCAAAACATCGATGTGAAAGCAAGCGATAAGTCTAAGAAGACCAAACGTTCAATCCTCAAATCCAATGATATCTACCTCAACCTCCTCTTTATCACTTACACATTTCTCTATTGTTTACGTTATTTAAATTTTGACACTATTTTCACCTATACCGTTTCCTTGTTCGGAGGGCTGACAGTAACTTCAACACCATCATCCTTAAGTATCTTTTCCTGAGCAAATTAAAGTCAACAAGCCATTCTCATCTCTCTCTTGCTTGATCCGTAACTTAAAGAGAAAGGTAGTTATCCTATGTCCCTTTATTTATTTCAATTTATTTGGCACCTAGGAATTGTGAGCTGTTAACGTTTTAACAGTATAACTATAAGTCTATAACTTGTGATGTTAGTTTAAAGAAGCTTTTGTTTTTATTTGTTCGATGAATTAGGAGGATAAGATAGCTGTAGTTGTTGGAGCTGTGACAGGTGATATTAGGGTGTATGAAGTGAGGGTTCGTTGGGATTTGTAATGAGAAAGACCTTTCAATATCTTTTTTCATAGGCGACGTCATTTTGATGATTAGACAGGGGTTAAGTATCCTAATCGAATGGTTATAGTCTATGTAGTAGAAGCGACGCCACATCATATAGTCTAATGTAACATGTCATCAAATTTTGTCAAGATTTGTCAGAGAATCTCACGAAGGAGCTCATGTGTCTAACAAAAAAGAAGGATAGGGATGAATTGTCATTTTCCTAATCGATATGGTACAGGTTATCTAAAATGAAAATGGACAAGAGTCGAAAAAGAATTTTACTCTTAAATTTGGGCTAAGTCTAGAAAAAAAGATACCTAAATACAAAGTAAACTTGTCTATTCTATGGTATCTGACTCAGCATGGACAAGATACTTACATCTAAATAGGAGCCTAGTAAGACCCTAAGTTGCACATATCGGATATAGAGGTTACACTTACGGTGAAAATTGCATTTGGCCCACTAAGAGCTTTGGCAATAGAAGTCCAAGTTTGGTACATTTAGGGCAGCCTAGACCTCCCGGGCGGGTTGTAACACCCTAACTACCAAAGCTCACGCTTCCGGCTGCGCGACTCTGATAGCTCGGACATTACGACGACACTTATACTATTTATTTACTAAAATATGAGCCTGTTTGAAACTTTAAACCGCAATACCGCTCCCAAAAATACTTTTGATATACAACGTACATCCATACAACTTACAGAAACTCATAAAGAGTACATACATATATATAAATATTATTACAAGCATAATCCAATACAATTTCCTATCCCTCTTACAGAATATATCAAGATAAAGGCGAGGGTACAATAAACCATAACTAAAATGATACAAGGCATCACAACAACAATTAAATAAGCTCTTCGTAACTTCTGCGCCGATATCCTGAAAGGGGAAAAATGTAGGGGGGTGAGAACATCATCCTCGAAAGGGTTCTCAGTAGAGGGTTTTTGGGAATTACTGTAATAGGATACATGAAGATAATCGCACCAGTGATTCATAACCATCTTATGCCTCTTTTCAAAAACAACGCTTTACAATGAAAGTAAAGTCGGAAATCTTTTCAGAAAGAAGAACCGTTCAATTCTCAAAAACTCAAAAGCCTTTCAAAACGGTTTATCTATGCGGAACCAAAATAGCCTTTTATAATTTATTCCAAACCAGAAACACAAAACCGAAATCAACCATCAGTTCATCTCTTTCCAACCACGGCCCTAGGCCCAAACAATCCAACCAACAACCAATCACCACAATCCAACAAAGTCCCAGATGCAAACACAGTTAGGAAGTTCAAGCACAAACAAACAGTTATTACAAGTATAACAGTTAGCAATTAATCACATAGGCAAACCAAGTATAATATGCACACCCAACCAATGTCACACAAATGCATATGATGCATGCCTGTCCCAAGTATTCAAAATCACCCATACAACAATGGGATTTCATAACAAAAGTTTCTCGGCAGAGTCCCAAGTCTTTAGGGAAGGCCATCTTACATCAATTCTTTAAAATTCATTGAAACTCTTAAAATCATAGATTCTCGGTTCAAGTAAATAAAACTGAATTTATTATGAAACTGACCATACAAAATCACAAGTTCCAACCCGGTCCAAAAACCAACTCATTTGAAAAGGAATCGGTTCATTTGAATCAAACCACTTTCAGGTTTCTTTTTGGAACCCATTTTTTCTGACTCTTTCAAAATGCCTCAAACTTAATTACTCAATCAAAAGTCTAGATTCCTTTGAAATCACTAAAAGCTCCTTTTTATATTGAAATCAATATTAGAGCATCATTCTTTCCTTCAGTGATTCAAACGGTAAAAATAGTTCATTTCTAAATAAGTCAAACTCAAGGCATAAAATTCACTAAATAAATTAAGCTTGAAAACATAAATATTCTCTTAATAAATCAAATAATACAACTTCTCAAATCCAATCCTTTTTAAATAACTTTTTAAACAATACTAGGATTTTGTAGAAATTTCGGCAGCACCTCGCCTAAAACTTGGACTTTTGCCACCCGGTTTGGGTCCCAACTAAACCGTTTCTCATTCCTTTTCAACAGCTCAAAACCAGAAATCAATTCAAAGCAAGCTAAATCCAACAGTCACCTCCAGTGGCATATCTCAAGAAAACCATTTCAAAATCAACTCAATATCAACCGATTTAACTCATTTCCAAAGCTTTAAAGAAACGGTTCAGTAACAAATCATTTGTCCAAGATCAAGTCAATTAAAGTAAACCAGGCTGAATTCAAAAGTGC
>NC_029792.2:109126242-109129432 GCF_000816755.2 Arachis ipaensis | reverse complement strand
AGTATCCATATGTAATAATTCCAATACATAAAGCATAGTTTTTGGAAAGCGCCCCTACCTCAAAACGCAATTCCATAATCCAAACGCGTCACAGGAACCTCCTCTCTTAAACCGAGATCACCAACAACGCAACCTTGGCTCCAAGCCACTCCCGCGGTAACCACAGCAACACTAATCGCGACACATAACAATAGAAACTCAGTCTCATAGCAATTGATGCCGCAAAGCCTTAGTGTATGAAGCCAGAATAGTAACTAGAGAGCTTTCAAATCGAAAATGCTTACCGAATGAAGAAGGAACAGCTGAATCGGAATAGTGGCGGTCTCTGAACCGGTTCAACGGTAGCCGGGCAGCCACCTCAAGCGGCAGCGACGACAATTTCCGATCGCGCCAATTGAAACCAACACGCAGTGACTACGGTATTCTCGGAATTCAAAAAGGACAGAAACCTCAAATAAAAACCCTTACCGGAAGAGTGTTCTTCGGCGGCAGAGTCTCGGCCGCAGAGCCCATGGTTCAACAGCAGCAATACTCTCCTAGTGGCCCCATTGCGCAGCAACTCTAAATCGACAGCAACAGCTCTAGCGGACAGAACGGCGCCAAGGATAACCATTAAACAGTGGCAAAATAAAGCAGAACGGAGCAAGAGCAGCAGCTGTTGCAGGTCCTTACCAGGCACAATGGCGCTAGTCCTAGCCTCATCCTCTTCTCGCAGCAAGCTTCAACGCGGCTCCAGAAGTTCTAACAGGGCACGGCGGCGGCGCTTTCCTTCCGACGCGGCTTGATGGCGGCAAGAATGGTGGCGGTCGAAGTGCAACAGCAACGGAGGTCAAGCGCGGCGGCGGCTCCACACGCGACGGTGACAGCGGCGGCTTCACTTTCCTGCGCGCTCTTTCTTCTCCGTTGGTGGCTGTGGGTCGCGCTCCCTTCATTTCACAGTTCTGTCTCTGATGCGGCGCAAGGATGATCGGCGACGACGGCCAGATCTCCAGCGACGGCACGAGGATGCACGGCGGTGGCTTCTGCAGCAGCTCCTCGCAAGCGCTCTCCCCCTTCTCCTCCATCGATGGTGACAATGGCGGCACTGGCGGCGAGGCGCGGCGGGGCACCCTTCGCTCTCCTCCGTTCAACAGTTAGAGATCGCCCCCTCTCTTCTTCTCTTCTACCCTTTCCCGACTCAGCCTTCCCTTTCTTTTTCTTTTCTTTTGTTCAAGAAGAAAAGCAAGCTGCGCTTGCTACTGCTGCTGGGTGAGGGAAACATTGTGTTAGTTATCTTTAATAAAATAATTTCTGAAATTAAGGCTATAAATAACTGTAGGATTTGAGACTTGATCATAATAAGACTTTTCAAAGATTATGAGTCTTACACGGGTGAGTATCGGACCGGGTTGTGTAAGACCGACTCGACTTAGTGATTCCTTTTCATTCTCAAGATTGGTCACCGTAATCTTGAACAGTTTCACTTTACATTGAAGAGATAGACCACTTCTTTCAATGCGACGTTCAAAGGTGATGCCACCTTGCCCTCACTAAGGCAGTGCCCTTCAGTAGATTGCACCCTAACCATTGAAAGTTTTTGACAAAGAGGTCGAAGCTTGATGCTTTGAGAAGAAGCTTCTTCAAGTCTCTGCTTCTTTGTAGTTTTCTGACCTTGAGCTTCAAAGTCAAGAGTCAAAAGGGCCTTCTTGGATACCATATAGAAGAGAAACCCTTGGAGGCCTTCTTTGCTGCCTTTTTCTTAATCTATTGAAGACAACAAAAGGCACCTGACCTTGACATCATCCTTGTTGTACAAAGTATACAAACTGATAGACAACGATAACGAAGTTACAATAATAATAAAAGTAATATACCAAGCTTGGTCCTCATATGACTTAGGTTCTTGGTGATTAACATATTGGTCAACACGTGCGTGGTTGGAGATTTCCCTTAACATCCACAATAAAACTACATGACCACTTATTCATCTTTGTCAATAATGTCAAAGTCAAACTCTAGACAAGATGCTCAAACCAATAAATGTTATAGCGAATATGTCGCTCCAACTCGTCATAAAAAGGGCAGATGCTAATAATGGGACGAACTTTGAAGAACAAATTTTTAAAAACGTGAAACAATTCATCGAAGATATGAAAGAATTTTCGATTAGCATGAGCTTGGAAAGAAGAAGATTTTGAAGGAAGACGACAACGTGAGAAACTGGCAAATGAGTTCAAAAGATTTGATGAAGGCCCAACCATTTAGATGTAGTGGGTAGCAGCGGTGGCTACATATTTTTGCTACCATAGTGGGCACCAATATGACCAAATTTTGAAAAATCGCCTTATTTTCAACATAACTATAAAACCATGATCACAATCAACCCTGATAGACAGACATTAGCCTAACTAAAACTTGATCCATAAATAAAGCACAAATAATAAATAGCAAATAATAGTAAAAGATGTAGAGAAGACCTAAAAGAGAATAAAAGTGGAAGTGGCACGATGGAGGAAGAAAAAGAAGAGTAGGAAGAGAAAAGGAATAGGAAGAAGAAAAGAGAAGTTAGTTTGGGGGATGGTGGTGCTACGATGATAGTTGTGAAGGTGAAGCCCGATGATGATGTTGATCGAGATGATAGTAACTGGTGAAGAGAAAGGAGAAGAAAAGAAGAAAGAAAAGGGGAAGAAGAGAAGAGAAAAGGAGAGTTTTTTATTTTTTAATTTTTTTGTAGGGAGGAAGTTTTTAGTCCCTGAAATAATTTGGGGTTGACACCTAGCACACACCTCATAGGTCAGATGGACAACTTGCTACTAATCGGTTGTAAGGGTCGATTTGTCCAATTTTATTAATGGATGGGAGTTGGGTTAAGGTTTGAGAATGATTAGGATGCGATATGTCTCACGAAAAAAAGGTTAAGGACCGAAAAGAATATTATTGAGAAAGGACAATTTTAGTTGATTTTGTGACATAATTTTTAATTTATGATAATTAACTATTTGATTCTTTGTTTTGTTTATTTTCATATTTAAAATAAAAAGGGATCAAAATCTAGAAATAGTAGTTTAGGTAGCTAGTTTGATGCTAATAGATTTTTATATATTTGCATTTTGCTCTGGATGCATATATACATATAATTTTTTGTGGGATGAATATTATTAGTAATGCTAGAGAGACAAAAGGAAAAAAAAGTCAGAATTTGTCTTATTAA
>NC_029792.2:109104559-109126147 GCF_000816755.2 Arachis ipaensis | reverse complement strand
TATTTGAGATCAAAATTAAAATGTCCTTAACTTTTTTTTTTTTTAAATAGTTTCTAACATTATATTTAGTATTAAAATATTCTTTTTGACAAATTTATCCTTTATAAAATTTGAAAATTAAAAAACCCTCCTCCCTTTTTTCCTCATCATTCTCCATCAAAGACCATTATCGTATATCACCTCCTTCCCACCATTGTCGCCGTTCCTTTCTCCACCTCACTAGAGTTGAAACCCTAAATGATGACTTCTTTACTAGCGACGCAAACAATGGTCACACGCTCTTCAGCTATGCCCCTTTAGACTTCTTCAGAATCCATGTCTTCTTTTGACCTTTAGTCTTGAATCAGGGTTCTTGAATCTCGTCGTTGATGATGGAATTAGTTAGGGTAGCTATGAGGAGGAGGAAGAAAGTAGTAGCTGCCCAACTCTCTCTTTCTCTTTCTTTTTTCTTCTTCTTCTCTTTCTCTCTCATTAAACTCATTTCATGTATCTTGTCTCTTTTTTTGTCCTAATTTTTCTTTTTTATTTCTTTTTTTCAAAAAATATGAATGTTGTATTGTTGTTGAATTTGGAGAATTAAGTTGCAATAAATAATGTTGTTGTTGGTGTTGCTCTTAAATTTAAATATTGTGTTGTTGATGATGGATGAAATGAATAATATTAGAGAAGAGGATGGCTACTATTTGGTAGGAGTAAAGGTGGTAATGATTGATGGTAGGGTTGGAGTCAGAACAAAGATATGAGTATTTTTGTTTGAAAAATTTTGAAAAGATAATTTTAATTCTAAATACAATATTGAGGACCATTTTAAATAAAAAAAGGTTAGGGATAATTTTAATTTTTATTCTAAATTTTAAAAACCAAAAGTGTATCTATTCCATTTTGTGTTGTTTTACTCAAATTTTTTTTTTTCGCGTAAATAATTGTCGTCCTATGTTAACCTAGTCCAAAATTTAGTATTCAAAAGATTTTGAAAATTCTAATCATCGCATACAATGTGAGCCCTATCCCACTTTTACAATGTAAGCCCACCCCAGTTTTGGGAATATCCATTGTTTTGATAAACACTTGTTAATATCGAAACTTGTAATACAAGGCTTCAAGATTGCATGTTTGAACCATAGTGGTCAGAATCGAACCGGTGATCGAACCGGTCAGGTCACTGAATCATTGGTTCAATCGTTGGGTTACTGGTTGAACTGGTTGACTCGATCTTATGTAAATAAAAAATAAAAAATAGTCAAAAGTTTAAAATTAAAATTTAAAATACATATTTTTACTAACATTTTAAAATATCAAGTTATTTTAAAACAATATGGAACATGAACAATAAATATTTTATTATTTTTACTCTATCATAAATATTTTTATTTTGTTTTTATATTAAAATAACTATTATTTTTAAATTTTAATAATTTATTAATTAGTTTATATCTTTTATACTATTATATACTACAAGTATTTATTAAAAAATAATATTAATAGATATTATATAATTATAAAAAAATAAGTGAGTTTATAATTATTGTTAAATAAAAATATAAAAAGTTTATAACTAAAATTAAAAAAAAATAAAATAAAAGTAGATTAGTTGATAACAGATATTTATATATATATTATAATTTGCGTATAAATGTATAAGAAGCATAGTAGCCTAGCGGTTGTGAGTGTCTCATAGTTCACTGAGGTTAGGGGTTCGAACCCTCCCTCCACCAACATTTTGAATAAATTTGTATTTTCAATCGGTTCGGTCGGACCGGTCTTGACCGAGTTTTGACCGGTTTTCAACGGTTTATAGCGGGTCTGACTGGTTCGTATCGATTCTCTTTCTTATACGGTCTAATTATCGGACCGGACCGGTATAGGGTCCGGTTTACCGGTTTTTCGGTTGAACCGGCCGGTCCGGTCCGGTTTTTACCTATCAAGTTATTTTAAACCAATATGGAACATGAACAATAAATATTTTTATTTTTATACTATTATATACTACAAGTATTTATTAAAAAATAATATTAATAGATATTATATAATTATAAAAAAATAAGTGAGTTTATAATTATTGTTAAATAAAAATATAATTAATTTAAGAATGAGTGAGTTTATAATTAAAATTAAAATAAATTAAATAAAAGTAAATTATTTGATAAAAGATATCTATATGGGTTATAATTTGCATACATTCTAATAAAAAACATAGTGGTCTGGTGGTTGTGGAGCTTTTTGGTTTCTTTGAGGGCAGGGATTCGAACCCTACCTCAAGCATTTTGAAAATATTTTCTTTCAAATGGTTCGGTTAGACCACCTCACCAGTTTTGACCGGTTCACACCGAATTTGACCGGTTCAATTTCTTGTGCAGTTCAAATATTGGACCGGACCGGTATAGGATCCGATTCACCGATTTTTTAGTTGAACCGGCCGATCCGATCTGATTTTTACAACTATGGTTTGAACTCACTTGTACCAAACCTAGGATCTCCTCTTTGTCTCTAATAAGAAAACATTTAGCAGAATATGAAGTCTATGTTACAATTTACTATAACTAATGGTTCATGGAACAATAAATAATTATCTAGGAAATCTAGAGAATTCTATGATCTATGATTCCACGATGTCTTATAAAATTCAGTAGAATATGAATTCTATTTTACGATTTATTATAACTAACCATTCATCGAACAATAAAATATCTAGAGGTTTCTAAAGGCCTAGTAACTTGATGAGATTCTCTAAAACATTTTCTTTCTTAAGACTTGTTCACCAAGATGGTGGCAATATGACATTCAAAACTCAACATACACATCTTTAGGATGAAAGGACATAATTACCCTTAAAAGGAAAATTTCCATAATCATTCAAGTGACTTCCAAACTCATTAGCATGAAAGTTTCACATTCAACTATCCATTTTCATTATTCCCCAAACACGCACGTAGTCATCAACAAAATCGACACTTACAAACAATATAATTCTATCAATTTGCAAAATGGCTAGCCTAGGGTTTTAAGACAAAGTGGCATAAATGATCATACAATTCCCTACCTCAAATCTGATCCAAGCTTTTGATCCCACTTTAGAGTTCAATTTCACCAACAGATCCTAATTTGCATCCAACAACAAAATTCTAATCAATTTATGGCCTCATGGCTGAATTGACGGCAAGAAAAAAGGGGAGAGAATTTCTCTTCTCACCTAAGAGCTTGAGGATTATGATTCCAACTCCTTAATGATCTAGATTATGGTTCCTTAAACAAAGAACAAATCACAAAATTAGATCATCATTCTTGGCCACTTGAACGAAGTTCCAAGAGAAGGAGAGGAAGAAATTTTTTACCATGCCTTTAATAAAATTGGTATTGACGTGAAGAAAGTATAGTGAGGACTCAGTTATTTGAAATAAAATTGCGATCAGAACTTAAGCTAGAAATCATGAGGAAGAATGTTTATGGTTGCTTTCTTTTTCTTACGTTATTGGTGGAAAAAAGAAATGGAATGAGGAGAGAGAGAGAGAAAGAAATGGCCACATGGCCTATTTGGGAAGAGAGAGAAAAAGAAAGTTTGTGGTCGAAACTATGGTGTTAAAATGAATTTAGTTTTGACAAAGCTTGACGTAGCGTGAATTTGGTGTTTATTGATTTGGAAAAAGCGTATGATAGGGTACCAAGGGAGGTCTTATGGCAGGTTTTGAAAAAGAAGAGAGTAAGGATCGCATATATCCGTGCAATTAAAGATATGAATGATAGGGCTACAATTAGTGTGAAGACTCAAGATGGTGTGACAGAGGAATTTTCTATTGGTATAGGATTACACCAGGAATCATCCTTAAGTCCATACCTTTTCACATTAGTCTTGGAAATACTAATAGAGCATTTCCAAGAGCTTGTGCCATGGTGCATGCTTTTTGCCAATGATATCGTCCTTATGGGAGAGTCAAGTGAAGACCTAAATAAGAAGTTAGATTTATGGAGAGAAGCTCTAGAAGTGTATGGTCTGCGCATAAACCGTAGCAAGATGGAATATATGGAATGTAAGTTCGGCCGTCGAAGAGAAAACCCTAATATAGAGGCGAAGATTGGAGAAAACATCCTAGGAAACGTTAAAATTTTTAAATATCTTGGGCGTATCATACATAATAATGGAGAGATTGAACAAGACTTAAATCATAGGATCCAAGCAAGTTGGTCAAAATGACGGAGTGCGTCTGGTTTCATATATAACAAAAAAGTGCCTTTAAAACATAAAGGTAAATTCTATCACATTGCTATTAGACCGGCTATGCTTTATGGTACAGAGTGTTGGGCGACCAAAAGGGAGCATGAATATAAGTTAAGTGTGGCAGAGATGAAGATATTGAGATGGATGAGTGGTCACACGCGATTGGATAAAATAAAGAACGAAGATATAACAGAGAGAGAGTTGGAGTAGCACTTATTGTGGAAAAGATGGTAGAATCGCATCTCAAGTTATTTGGATATGTGAGAAGAAGACTGACAGAGCACCTAGCTAGGAGGGTGAATGAGATGGAAGATGAAAAATGGGTGAAAGGCAGAAAAAGACCTAGGAAGACCATCCATGAGGTGGACAAACAAGATCCACATGTAAATTGTCTTTCTGTAGACATGATACATGATAGAGCTCAATGACATCGCTTGATCCATGTAACCGACTCGACCTAGTAGGACAAGACTTTATTGTTCTTGTTGTATATTGTAGGTAGTACACAAATTAAGTGGACCAGATATGATAGATCTAGTGTTAACGACAGAAGCTGCATGCAAATCGAGGGATGAAAACCTGATCTGTGTAAAAATTTGACACCAACAAGTAATATATATAAAGTAATTATTAATTTATAAAAATTAAAAGATATATAAAAAGGAAAAAGTATTAGACATGATCTCTTACACCATTTCCTTCATTTCTTGTTGGTGTCCAATTCTTACGCAAATCAAGCCTTCATTCTTTCAACATTTGTTACAAACAATTTTCTAAAAAATAGACTGAATAGGCTAGTTGGAGTAGTTAAATCGAGAACTGATCATGTATGTGGTTCGATTGACAAGATAAATCTTTAGTTTGAGAACTATCTGCGAACCGCTAAATCAACTAGGAATGATCGGTCAGACTAAATTGGGTTTTCCCTAATGTCCCAAATGATGTCGTTTTGGAGTTATTTAAAAGGAAAAACAAAAGAAATTAAAAAGGAAAAAGAAACCTAAGTTATATACCCTCCTCATCACCTTCAATCTCTCTTTCTTCTCTCAAAGAAAAAGGTGATAAATCCTAAGTTCTTCTCTTTTGTTGTAGCATCTAACTCCTCTGCTCAAGGCACTAGTTTTTTCGCGTTGCATTGTTAAGATCCTGTTCAGCAGTTCATCGCCCCGCAACACACCGACTGCTCGCTCATCGTTCGTTGTCGCTTTGTCGCCTGTTGTCCGTCGCCAACATTCTTACTCTCTCTCCCTCGTACTATGCTAAACCCGAAGGTAATTTAGTTTTTCTTGTCTTTTTTTTTATTTTTTTCAAAATGATTTAGTTAAAATCGTTAAATTGGGTTTAGTTGTGCACTAGGAATAATGGATGCTACATTTTGAGTTGGTGGCTTGATTTTGAATTGATAAATATTTTCATTTGGATCATCTGGGCTGGAATTTATTACATTTCTTCGTATCTTGTGTTGCGTTGTTTACTTTCTATCTTGATATAATAATAACAACAATGTAAGTTCTTACTACTCTAATCTATTCTCTTTGGCTACATTTGGTTTTTAAAATAGGACAAGAAAAAATGCTAAGAACATAACATAAAGGACGGAAATACAAAATATAAGATAGAACAAATAATAAAAAGTTTAATTTACCTTTATTTTTTTTTCACGCAAAATTTAGAATAAAAATAAAATAATAAAAAATATAATTATGAAAATTTGATATGATAATAAATGAAAAAAAATTATGTCACCGTTTAGTGTTTCTGTGCTCTTCCTGTTAGAAAGGACACAAAATATACTAATTAAGTATCTTAGGACACAATGTCTTTGTCCATGTCTCACATTCCAAATACGATTTTGTGTTTCTGTGTCCATGTCTAATTGTCCTGTCTTTATGAACAAATGCAACCTTTAAGAACTGAGTTTTATTCATTCATTCATGTTCTTGTTTGTTGTGTCTATCTTGATGAGATCAATGGCGAAATAATGAGTGTTAATAATAGAGTATTTAATCAAATTGGAACTCAAAAAATTTCTAAGTGGGCGTTTTGGTCTCCAACAAAAATTAATTACTTAATTAGTTCTCAGCATTTTCTGGCATAAGACAAACTGGTCATTTTGGACTCAGCTCCATTAACCACTAACAGAATGATCTGATGTGTCACGTGAAGCTGCTGACTCAGCCATTAAGTTCCACGTGTTTAATAAGGACAAATATGTCCCTTGCCTGAATGATACACAATGTAACATTTTAGGACTAGGGCACGACGTTGTTTCATTAGGAGAGGGTTTTTAATAGAGTTCCTCTAGGGAGCCAATGAGTTACCTATATAATGGCTACAATGGGCTGTTTGTTAGGCCCAATATGAATTAAAAATGATGATTAACCCCTTTTTAACCCTAATTAACCTAAATGCTTGTTCAGTTTTGTTTTAACCCCTATTTTCAAAATTTTCCCAATTCCTTTATTCTGAATGGAAGGCCACGCTACCACCCAAAACCCCCATTGTCAAAGCTGAACATCCCGTCCCAAGCAGCCGTCGTGTGACCTTCGAACTGCATCCCTGCCGCATAGGACTTTAACGGACAACCTCCTTCGCGCACAATCTCCGTTGCTGGCAGCAATTGCTGGGCACACTGATGGCTGAGCATCCCCGTCCAAGGTGCCGCCTGACACAAAGCCTTCGCCGTGCGGCGCTGTCCTCGCTTGAAGCAATCCGTGCGCTACGTCGCGGTTGAACTCCGGCCGCTCCGTCCCCGCGCGATCTGGAGCCCTAATCTCCGTCGACGCGACCTGCATCACCCAACCTCATTCGCGCTCGCCGTTCTGTGTCAGCCGGCGGCCTGGGACCTCCTCCTGCGTGACCATTGGATGGTTCAAACCTACCATCATCGACCTTTATCGGTTAGTGGCTTGATGTCTTTTCTCATGATTCCTATTTCTGCTGTTTCTAGTGCTGTATACTGTTTATATTACTGAGTTGCTAAATTTCTGACAGTGAAAACCTCACTTTGTTGCATGATTATTGTGTCGAAACTTGTTGATTAAAATTGTGATGTGGATGGTTGCTTTTGATTTAATTTTTTTGCTGGAAGAAATGCAAAAGCTTGGTTCAAATATGCCCTTTTTATTTTCCTTCGATGTGTGGACCATTGTTGATATCTAGTTGACACTGTGTAGATGGTTACTTTAGCAGGTTATTGGATGGTTGTTTTCCATCGACAAGCACCTATTTGCTTAACGGGTTATTATTTTTTTTGTAGGGATTTTGTTTTTTATTTTCTTTTCCTGTTTAGCAATTAATCTTAGTATCTGAGAACTATTGTATATTCCCTGAGGAAGTGTAATTGTATATTTTCCCATCAAGTCGAGCTTCGTATTGCATAAGACAATAAATTGGAAAATAGGTCTTAATTTACTATTTGATCATTGTTCAATATAACCTTGTTTCCTTGATTTATGAAGTGTGATTTGTTTTTACTTTGCGGATATCCTGATGTGCACATGATAAATTAAAGTGTGAATATATTGGTTAGTTTACCAAACCTTTGGATGGTCGATTTTGATTATGGTGAATGCTATTTTGATCCTAGTACACTATCAGCTTGTTTGAACGAGTTGCTGTTTAATCGGTCTCTTGTTTTTGTAAGTAAGACAATTCATACATGATGCTAATTATATTAACCTTGTATTTATTTTGGAAAAGTTCAAGTTAGATGTTTATTTTCACACATACGACTAACTTTACTTTTATTATGACCATATCAATAAGATCAGTTGAAGACATATGAATCTACAAAAGTCACCGATTCGCTATTGCTTTTTTGTTGTTTTTTTCTTCAAGTGGCTATGTTCTGTTTCAATAGGTCATGGAAGTGTGGATCAAATCCTTTCAATTCTCTAATCACTAATCTTCTAATAAAGGTTGCTTTTTGCATTAAAAATTACCATTCTTGCCGAAAAAACTGCTGATCTATATCCTCGAATTTTAATGACGTATATATCTTGCTAGTTTGATGTATGATTCATTAAATACTCGAAAGAACAATTTTATATGAGTAGCAAATATGATTAGTCTTTTGTCCATATTTGGATGGTTGATTTTCATAAATGAGAAGTTTACTGTGTCGGTATTCTGTGTGACTATTGTGATGTTTGAGGGTTGTCTTGTATTTTAGTGAGAAACTGTGTACATGGTCCATAGACCGTAATCCAAACTCGGATATGCATACCTAGATCGACGTGGAACATATGGTAAATTCAATGAATAATTGGATGGTTGAATTGCACTGATTGCTTTGCTGTTTAGGTGTGCCATATTTTTGCTTTGTGTGAATCTGATTTACCTGCAGGATTGTTATGTTTATAATTGGCCGAGTCGGACTCTCAGACCACCTAAGTTATTGCTGTGCACATCCTTTCTCTTCCTCGGCCTTATAATCTTTTGAGTTTTATTAGCTGGAATAATTACAGGATTTTTTGCTCATGTTATCATAAGTTTCATCGGTTAATTATAAACTCAATAGAATCTTGCATTAGAATTCAGGTGACCTACTGCATGAGTAAAATTTCACGGTGCTCAACAATCCATTTCATACCGTCCGAACGCAAAATCAGATGGGTAAAAAGGTATCACATTGTTTACATGATTGAAATAAGATGTTTGATTATATGTTGTGACGTCATTCTTTTCTTAATTTTTTCTCAACAGAAATTAGTCGAGACGCGATGCTCACCTTGCTACATCAACAACTTGTTTTCCCACTTGGAACTACATAATGAGGACGCTAAGTTGGCTGAGCTTGAGGCTATTGGATTTGGTTTTCTGCGGCGGGTACCGCTATGGCATGTGAAGCAGAGCATCATGCTTCAACTTGCGAGGGCCTATGACATGGAATCAAACACTCTCAGGGTCAACGCAGGGGACATCCACATTACCGCCGAACTGATCAGCAGGGTATTCAGCATACCTTCTAGAGGCTAGTTGAAGTTATGTAAGATGTAATAATTATTGTGTGTGTGTTTTGGTTTTTCTTTGTTGATACTGATTGATTGTTGTACAATATTTCATTAATGTAGGGGACCAATCCCGGAACTGTAGAAGAAAAATGTATCCCATTTGGCACTTAAGAGACAGTTCCAGATGAAAACAACAACACAACTGCGGGACTTTGTCTTTGCCTGTCCAATGGAGATCGAGCAACAAAGGATGGCTTTTAAACGATACTTTATCCTCGTGGTTTTGAAGATGTTTCTTTGCCCTACAAGCCAGCAGACTATTTTCCCATGGCACCTCCCTCCGATTTTGGATGTCTCGAACCCAAGAAGATTTCACTGGCCGTATTAGATATTAAAGTGGTTGCGAGATGCAATAAGAAAATTCCAAAATGAGAACCAGGAAATATGTGGCGGGTGTATGTTCGTGTTGCTGGTATCGCCAATAATTTACCTAAATTTCTACTACATGTACGTCTTAAGTTGTAAATCCTAACATTTGAATTACTTGTATCCAGGTTCTGTACTTTCAGCGCTTAAAGCATGGTCGGTTACATGCATGTCAAGCACCCGAGCCTTGGATTGATGAATGGACTGCTAATGAACTTGATAAGAAGGCCGACCATGTTATTTCACAGGTACAATCCCTAATAATTTCATTTTTATAGTTAAATTGAATACAAATGCCATCGGAGGTAAATAAATAAAACGTTACTAGATAGGTGTGAAATCTATGGTATGAGAGCAGTTGAGACTTCGGAGATGCTTCTTCCTTCTGGATCAACTTTTCTCACCATCTACTCCAACTTCTGATTGATTCATTCCATGGCAGGCTGTATATGATTAACACCGGGTCAGTGGTCATTAAGCTCCTCTGCTTCAGATCAAACGCTGGGTCAGCGGTCATCCAATCTGAACGGGGTGAAGCCCCATAGACAAAGTCGGATCTTACGGATTAGAGAATGCTGCTCCTTTGGTTCTAGCCTATACTACAAAGGCCCTAATCACCCCGCACCTCTGCTGCACTGATGTCTCGAGAAGTACCCAATGAAGCCGTAGATTAGCCGTCTAAGATATGTATAATCAAGCTGGTGGTTTGACGATCGGTTTTTCTATCGGTAAAGAAATATAAAAACATGGTCGCATTATATGTATAGCTTCTAAACCAACAGAAAATCCTTTCGTACAAACGTTTTGGTTGTCACAAGTAACAAACCCCTTTTAAATTGATAACTGAAGTATTTAAACCTCGGGTCGTCTTCTCAAGGAACTGCAGGGAGGTGTTCTTATTATTGGTTATGAGTTTTGTAAATTGGGGGTTTTGAAAGTAGGGAACAAGTAATTTAAATGACAAGTAAAATAAATAAATTAACAATAATAAAATCTCTTGGCAAGGTATAAGAATTAGAAGTCCTATCCTAGTTATCCTTATCAGATGTGATGAGAATTAGGTTTTAATCCCACTTAATTAACCTTTACTAAAGCAAAGGAAAGTCAAGTGGACTAATTAGTTTGATCCTCAAGTCCTAGTCAATCCCTGTGGGAAGACTAGCTTTAGAGCGATCTAGATCAATTAGTAATATGCCAAATTCAACCACTGCTGAGTTTGACAACTCAAGTGTTACCAATTACTTAACCAAAGCCAAAAGGAAAAAAATATCTAAATTAAATTAAAAGCATTCATAAATAGAATAAAACGATCATAAACTGAAATACCTCAAATAATATTAATTAAGAAAATCATAACATGAATGTAGCATAAGCTAAATTGGAAAGATAAATAATAATTAAAGGTATATAATAAAATAGAAAATAAATAAGAGGAACATTAAACCTGGAAATTGAGAAGAAATAATCCTAAATCCTTTAAGAGGAATCCTAATCCTAAATCCTAAGAGAGAGGAGAGAACCTCTCTCTCTAAAAACTACATCTAAATTCTGAAAAGTGAATAATAGAAGGCCTCCTTTTTGAATGGATGCATTCTCCCACTTTATAATCTCTAATCAGTGCTTTCTGTACTTGGATCTAGGCCAAAAAGGGTTTCAGAAATCGCTGGGAGCATTTTCTGCAGTTTCTGGTGCGTGGCGTCTGTCACGCCCGCGTAGGTCACACGGTCGTGTCATCTGATAGTTTTCCTTGTCACGCGTTCGCTGCCTTTTCGCGCTAGGCACGCGGCTGCATCGTCCATGCGTTCGCGTCGCTGCCTTTTTGCGCTAGGCACGCAGCTGTGTCGTCCATGCGTTCGCGTCACTGCCAGTTTCTTCAAAAACTCCATTTTGTGCTTTCCTTCCATTTTGTATGTTTCCTTTCCATCCTTTAAATCATTCCTGCCTTAGGAGATCTGAAAATACTCAACACACAAATCACAGCATCGAATGGTAATAAAAGGTAATTAAAATAATTATTTTTAAAACATAGGAAACATGTTTTTCACATATATCACATAATAAGGAAGGAAAAGTAAAACCATGCAATTTCACATGAATAAGTGGGTGAAGGATTGAATAAATCACTTAAATTGAGTACAAAATATATCATAAAATATGGGTTTATCAACCTCCCCACACTTAAACAATGGCATGTCCTCATGCTAAATCCAAGATAAAGAGTAAGGTAAAGTTAAAGTGGTGGAATCTCATGCAATGCAATCTATTCTAAATGCAACTACCTAAATGAATCATGCAATTCTAATTGTTATTCACTTGTATATAAAGCTTACATGTAGTTAAATTAATTCATATCCTCAAGGAATCATGTATGCATAGCCAAACCTTAGATAATGTTAAAGCACTTTTACAATTGAGATGGGCAAAAATATTTCACAAACTTGCAAGACAACTAACAATTTAAGCAGAGATATATGGTGATGAGCTATTGAACCCTCATTGGATTTTGTGTTTACTCTCTAGTCACTCAGTGTTTAGTGGGTTAATCACTCTATTCTTTTTCTATCCTTACTTTCTATAACTTTGTTCTTCATCTAACCAATCAACAATTATAGAATACAGACATACAAAAATCATGAGGTCTTTTTTAAGATTGTAATGGGGCCAAGGTAAAGGTAAGGGTATATATATAAGGCTAAGTGAGCTAAATAAGTGAATCCTTGATTAGTCTAAGATCTCACCTAACATACATACTTTATAAATCAAAGTTTCTTTAACCTAACATACATATTTTAACTTTAATTTTGTCCCATGTGCATTGATTCCCTTTATTTTGCAATTGGAGAATTTTGTATCCCCTTTATTTTGCAATTGGGATAAGCTTAAGTGAAGCCATGAGCTAATGCTCCCTTTTGGGTGTCCAATGCCAGCTTTGGACTCCTGAATGGGCGTTGGATGCCAGCTGCTCCCCTTTGGGCGTTGGACGCCAGGACTGGGGTTGGTGGCTGGCGTTGAACGCCAGTTTTGGGCCTTCATTTCCAAATAAAGTATAAACTATTATATATTTCTGGAAATCCCTGGATGTTAGCTTTCCATATCCATTGAGAGAGTGTCATTTGGACTTCTGTAGCTCCAGAAATGCTCCTTCGAGTGCATGGAGGTCAGATCCTGACAGCATCTGCAGTCCTTTCTCTGTCTCTGAATTAGACTTTGCCAAAATTCCTCAATTTCAGCCAGAAAATGCCTGAAATCACCATAAAAGACACAAACTCAAACTAGAATACAAAAATATGAATTTTGCACTAAAACCTATGAAAATATAATAAAACTTAAACAAAACATAATAAAAACTATATGAAAATGATGCCAAAAAGCGTATAAAATATCCGCTCATTAAGGACCAAATCTCAGCATAGAGATATGGATGGACAGAAGGCGAGCTCGGTTAGTTAATGTTACTTGTGTTATTATCATGGATGTTTATTTTAGTAAGTATGCGACTGGTTTGAGTATTTATCATGTATATGACGATATCTAGGAATATAGCCCCGACTGTGGTTACAAAAATTATTCTTCTCCTCTCAAGCATGATAAAGTGTTTTATTTATGTTGTTTTTCATATGCTGCTGTGTCGCTTATATTGCTTAATTCGCTCAATGTATACACCACAGGAATGTAGGCCTGGTACGAGGAGAAAGTTGCCCATTCGCAGATACCGATCTGGAAGCGGCATAAAAAAAGCACTTCCAAGAGAGAGTGTCCCAAAAAACAAGGGGACACCTTTGGTAGTCCTAGACTCTGATGATGAAGATAACGTGCCGCTTGCTAGAAGGCAACGATTATTCCAACAAGAGCCGCCACCACATGATGTCAATCAAGCAGAGCCCATGGTCAAAGACGATCATAAAGGTGCTCAAGACAAACACTCTGACCACAAGGAAGCATCTCCACATACGCCGTTTGCGGCACTTGTCCAGCTTACCGAGTACAATTTTGACAGGTAAGTTGTTTGTAGCTTACTTTGTTGTTTCTTTTTCCTCTTTTTTTCCCACGTGTTGTTATTAGCAGTCATGGTAAGCGTATCTAGTCATTTTAGCTAATGTCATATTGAATTAGTTTGTAGCGAATTTGACGTCTCCATTGTACAGTGTCTTGAATTTGAACAAGTGTTGGATAATGTTGAACAAGGGTGGCAAACAAAGGCCATAAGCATGCAGCCCCTGCAAACAGTGATGCCAAACAAGTCATGCTACCATACATCGAGTCTAGGGAGACCTAGCTTTTCACTCAGTTTAACTCATCTTGAAAAGACTCCAACCCCGTTCCCGATCCATTCAATTCATCCAAGGCTTAGAAATATAAAGAAGGGGGAGACTAAGGAGAAACAAATCAGAGCATGGATACTTAACTCGTCCTTGAAAAAAGAGCAACATTTGGCATCCTATAATGGCCGAGAACATCTGGTATTACAAAGGAAGGATTTATGGACCTTGAAAGCCCGCAGTTGGGTCAACAGCACGGTAATTATCTGAACTTAATCATGCGTTTTAATTCCCTACCTTTCTATTGGTGTTTAGTTTATACTTGCTCAATGTATTGTGCAGGTCATTCAATGAATGTGCTACTCCTTCAATGACACCGAATCATCTAGATTCAAGCAAGATTTCTATTACGTGTGTCCAGGGATATTGGTAATTACACTCTACTGATTACAATATGTGTCAGATTTTGTAAGGATTCTTTCTAGTTGTGGGTTTACAGGAATTAGTCACACGAAATGATAATCTGGCATCATTCATTGATGGTGCAAGTCCAATGTATGTGGGGCTTGGTCCAGGCTTTGGTGAGGATAATAGGTTCTTTGACAAAGTCGAAGCTGTAAAGAGAAAATGGGTCAGTTGTAATCTTTTTTAAATACGCTGCACTTTCGATATAGCACCACTCTCTCTTATTATATTCAAAATAAACTTGTAAAGATCTCCCTTCATGCTGTATGTGTTCTTTAACATGGACAAGGATGGTCCGTTTGACTCTTAGAGACTGCTGTTTTGTTTTACAATATTTATATCCTGTCTGAATCAGGTCTTGGTTTATGCGTGTCCTTTTTCTAGGTAAAAATATTTGTATATGTTGCCTAAAATGGGCTTCGGAATCCAATATTTATTCCATATTTAATTTGAAATGGATGGTTACTATTTCATGCTATTAATATGGTTGTTTTTCTCTGCATATTTTGCTCTTTTGGTGTGCCATATTATTGCGTTGATTGAATCTACTCTTCTGTGCTGTTGGATACGTTTATAATGGGTTAGGTGGGTCTCCTAGGCCTAGTAAATAGTTGCTTTAGGCATTCTGTGTCTTCAAGATCAGCTAATTTTTTTTAAGAATTATGTCGTGACTGTCATTTGATTTGAGGATGTTCTGGTTCTTTCATGGTCAAAGGAGTTGACTTGTTTTTTTTAAGAGACATATTCAATCTTGTGTACTATTTGCTACAATGGTTAATTCCTAATTGTTGGAGGGGCCATTGGTGGGTATATACATTTGAGGTGAATGCGAAGTGCCTAGTGATAACCGACAGTTTGCATTCTGTACCACAAGATGATGAATGGGATAATCTCGATGCATATGTGGTAAGCTAATATATTCCTTTTGTCCGATATACAATTATAATATCTAATTCTATAGCATGTTGTTCGACTATTTTGTTCCTTGATTTTCAGGGGGGACTGTTTGAAGACATGGTGAGAATTGCAATTCTTGCATTCGTCCGGACTATATACGGCCCATCTCGTTCTTACGCCAGGGTTCCAAAGCAACCCAACAAGTGAGATAAAATTACAACTCAGCTTTTGAGGCTTTTTCTTTTTCTTTCCATCATGGGGCATACCCTATTAAGAATTCTTGTCATCCTGATTGCATAAGTGTGTTATTTGCCTGTAGCTTTGATTGTGGCATCTGTGTTATTAAGTTCATGAAAAGTTGGGCCGAAGACCGTGCTCTTAATGAATGGGACGAGGTGACTACAATAAACTTTTGGGCATATATCACGTGTCAATTTGAATATATATCACTGTAACGGTTCTTACTCCTAGCTTGCCTAGCAAATCTATTTACATGATTCACTCAGATTATACAGGATGGAGTTGATGCTAGACATTGTCTGTGGGCCACATAATGCATTGGTTGATCAGGTTCTTGCATTATTGAAGGACAAGGTTGAACCTGTACGGCGCAATCAACCACGGAACAAGAGAAAGGAAGTTAGATCACCATTCACTGCACCTAGCACGAGGACATTGATAGAACGTGCGGAAGGATTACCAAAGGGGAGGATAATCAAAGGGAGGAAGAAATAGCATACTTAGGTTTAACTACTGTGAATTTAATTACCATATGATATTTAGCTTACTTTCTGCTTAGATTCTTGGGGATTTATTTATGATACATTTCAAGGACTTGTTTCTAGTAGAATTTTTTTTAAAAATAAACTTCTGTGAATTTGTTGGTGTAAAGTTGTTCAGGCATAACACACCTACGAGTGTGACAAACTGACCATCCATTTTGTTTAGGAAAGTAACCATCTAGATTCATATCGAACCGAACATCTGATTTGTTATGTCTTATAACAGGTATGTCTCTTTTGTATTTCAGATTTGACTTGAATATGTTAAGTTATGACATCATGATCACTGGTGTTGACACAAGATCCAGTGATTCCTTTAGAATGCATGCTACAGATAGTATATGTTGAAATACCCGATGAATAACCACCCATAAATACTAAGAAACTAAACATCCAAAATCATACAATAACGAACATCCAATGTAACTCGGTAAAAATAACAGCATAATTACCTTTTAAAACGACCAGCTACGTACCAAATGACCGTGCAAAATAATATTGTGAAACCGTGATAGTAAGATAAAACATAACCAGCAATCATTAAACAGAAGTAAGCACCTAAGAATACCATCCATGTTCACAGTAAAAGCGAACATCTGATTACGTATAGAAATGAACATCCCAAGTATGCGAAAAAAAATAACCATGTAGTCACTATCTAAAACGATCAGCTACGTACCGAATGACTATATAGTATAACATGGAGCAATTTAGTATAAATTTAATAACCTAACACGTAAGGTAAAGAATAACCATCATCTATAATCATTATGCATTCAGTTCATTGAACTTAGTAAAGTAAAGTGGTTCATTCTGGCCAAAGAAAAATGGTTCATGGAAATTAATCAACTTTAGACTCTTGCAACAGCTGCCTACAAACCTTAAAACTATTTATTTATAACATAAGACCACCCTCTTCATCTAATCTTGATAATAAATGGATACCAATCTGAACCCTATAAACATGGAGATTAAAAATAAACATAAGCACACCAATGTCCAACTTATTCTAACTTTTGTTGAAGGAGCTTAACAAAGACATGAAACCGCCAGCTTGTTGGGGATCATTCCGGCTGTCATCAGCACTGAAGTTTACATCTTGAGATGCTTTCGGACGAATCACCTGCTAAACACAACCAAAAATGACAACAATTATCTTCTTGCATAGTACTATACCAAATAAACATGCAAGGTCGACATTGATACAAACATGTACTGGGGAGGCATTCTTGTTTTTCCTCCGAGCAGATTTCTTGAAGGATTTCTCCAGGGTAGCGCCGAGCCTCTTACTTTTTGGCCGGCCCTTTGTGGTGACCTTCGATGGACCTTGGATATTGACTATACCGATAACGTTTGAACTCTGTGATACAATGTTAGTGTGGGTCTCCGCCATGCTCTCGGACCTCTTCTTGGTACGGTGTGCAGCCAGCTTGGCCCTTGTTTCTTCCAGAACAGCATGCAGCAATGCTGTTTTGTCGTCGTCACTGACGAACTCTTGAGAAACATTGTAGAAGTGTGCTCATAATCCCCTGAATACAACATGACTCTCATATGACTGACTGACGTAGTGACTACTCTTGACATACGTATGCTTGCGCTTTATGTTCTTGCTCCATCGAGGGAGAACATAACAGGTAGGTACTTTATACACTTTATACGAATGGAAAACTGTAAGACAGTGACAACACAACACACTTGAACTCTCAAAAAGATTGCACTTACAATGAACTTCCTGTGTGGAACGGTCAAAATGGACATCGTATGGAATGCAGAGAATAATATCGTTGACTAATTTCTCCTTTTCTACCTTCATGCACACCGATGGCTCTTCTTCAGCAACTATAAAGACTCTGTAATCACCCTTCTTCACGAACTCAGTTTGAACATCCCTAAACATGCTGATAGTGTACTCTTGCTGAAATTGTCTCTCCATAGGCGAGCTTGTTGCACAAGGGATAACCCCCTCGAGTTTGCTGCATCATCCTCCAATTCCCTCTACTCCTTGATTCTAAGCACATTTTCATATTCGTGAACAAATTGGACCAAGCTAGTCCTACTGTATAAGAATCCACTATAGAATACGTGCATGTTCTTACTCCTTTGCATACTCCTCATGGTAGCCCAAAATTTACTCTTGAAGTATATGGGGACCCACATGCATCGATCATCATAGATGTCTACAGAAAAAAAAACCAATTTTAGCAAAGAAATCTTACACTGAACTTAGTACTACAAATTAGATAAAGCCAGATACCAAATAATTGTCAATTAAAGCGCGTAAAATAATTGTACACTAACAGACCTGACAGCCATGTGGTGTTATGTAAGTTGTACTCATCCATAAATTCAGACCAGTTATCCTTAAATGACTCCTCAGTCCGAGAGTTTCCCACAATGTCATTGAGGTCATAATACAACTCTCTGTACTGACGATAACCTCCAAGCTTGTGCGGTAACTTCTTCGTAATGTGCCAGATGCACCACTGGTGGCGTGTATCGGATAACTCATTTCTGATCGCACGGAAAATAGATCTGTATTGATCGATGATGATCCGCTGTGGAACAGTTCTCATACACTTCACCCATTGGTTGAAAACCTACTCATAACTTGGGATTTTCTCATTCTCCAGCAGAGCACAACCGAGGAGGGTCGACTTACCATGGTGGTTGACACCGAAGAACGACACAAACGGTAATCCATGCCTACAAGCAAAACCAACCAGAAATAAGAAATCCCAATCACGACCGAACAAAATAAAAAAAAATAAAGAAAAAAAGCACCAACATAATTACATCATACCTGTTTGTACTGTAGGTGCTATCAACTGACACGACGTCTCCGTAATATTCATACGACGCCCTAGACCTTGCATTCACCCATACCGCACTCCTAAATTTACACTCCTCGTCCAACTTCACAGTGTAAAAGAAGTTCGAATTGATGTCCTTTATTCTCATGAAGTACTTCATCATCTCCCTAACATCCGCTTTCACGTTGTTGGTTCGAAGCCTTGCTGTAATAAAGTTTCTTAAATACTTTTCTGAGAATCCCAGGTTAAACGGGCTCCCAGCTTCATTTGTCAAAGCTAGGAATGTCTTGTTTGGTCGAATCCCAGCCTCATCATTATCCTCGATCATGTACTTCGCATGCGTGGTCAGCTCCCTATACTCATGGTAGTGCACCGCCTTTCTCGCTAAACATGGGTTCGAGTGCCTCAACTCAACCTTGAACAAAACCCATTCTTGCATGTCCTTATCAAACTTCACATATATCCTTGTCTTGCACCCAGCAGCTGAAATCGTGTTCTTCCGCGTTGGTGCTTTGACACGAGACCTGTGGAACCTGTCGCGATTATAGTGGATAGCTTGGTTAACGGGTTTCTTTGTGATCTTGTCACATGTTGTTGTCCTTATCTTAGTTGCAAATCCTACTTTCTTTGCGTACGTAACATAGAATTCATGAGCCATCTGCAACTGCACAAACCGCATTCCAACTTTTGGTATTTCATCTTCTTGAAGGCAACCATGATCCGGTAACTATATTTCAGATTAATTACAAAAAAATCATTAACATCTGATCAAATCAAACATGTGGATCATGACTACACAAAATTAAACTATAGTCCAAATCCTCTTAACCAAGATCCATCTCTTCACTTCCAACCTCAGTAACATCCGACAGTTGTATGGCCTACAATCCCAAAATAAACACAGAAATCCAAAGAAAAAATAAATAAATCCTTATTAAATATCATGTAAATAAAACCTCAATAACTAGCACCAAACATGCAACAAAAACTAGAAATCAAGTTAATCATCCTACCTATTTTAGCTTAAAAACAAATGCATGAAAATGACAATGATGGGTAATTGAATTAATTATTTCATTTTACCTATTATATAAGTATTGTAACTACATTGGATTCTCTTTCACAATGTCATTGTACCTCACATAGCTGAACATGCAGTATATACAATTACCATACACATAATTCAGTGCTCGATTTCAGCGCCTGCATCCCCCTAGAGTGGCTTTTTTTTATGCATTCAATGTAAATCATGTATAATTATATACATAAATTCTTATATACACATGCAGGAAGCATAACACATAATTCAGTGCTCGATTTCAGTGCCTGCATCCCCCTAGAGTTGCTTTTTTTATTCATTCAATGACAATCATGTATAATTATATATATAAATTCTTATATACACATGCAGGAAGCATATAAGTATACCATTCATTATAAAACAATCATATAAGCATACCATTAATTAATTTATGCAAATTCTCCATACATATAAGCATACCAGCATATAAGCATAAAAAATAAGCATATAATATGCAGGAAACATATAAGCATACCATATAATCTGTAGGAAGCATATAAGCATATAAGCATGTAAGAATATAAGGATATAATATGCAGTAAGCATATAAGCATACCATACCATTATAAAACAATCATATAAGCATGCATGCCATGATTAAATAATTTATGCAAATTCTCCATACATGTAAGCATATCATTCAAAATAAAACAATCACAGATTTGGTTGAATCCTAAGTTCCTCATCACATGAAAATAAACACATCATTTGCATTGAGATTTAAAATCTAAATCAGTTAAAAAATAACCATCCATTATCAATGTTTGAACGTAAGTTGTTCACCTTATTTGGTTGATCAACGTCAACGACGACATGGTCGACTACGTTTTCATGTGGATTTGATGAATTCTCATTACCGACGGTGGATGGAACACAACCCAGCGGTTCAACCATATTGCACTCCATTAAGGAACTTCGGCTAGGTGATGTGCGTGAAGGAGGAAGCACACTTGAAACACCTTCATCTGGCGACATCGACATCGAGAAGACGGCACACACCGGCAGCGCACTGTCCTCACTGGACTTCCAAGTTGCTGCGTTGCCGCGAAGATCGACCAAACGAGAGGAAGGTCGTGCTGGGCGGTGGACTATGCAGACAACGAGGCCGGTCGGAACAGACTCAGACGGCAAGCGGTGATCGTGGCGGCGCTGCACCGTCGAGATTCTCGGAGAAACGGAGAGAATGGAGGTGACGCGGTATTAAGAGAGGGAGATCTATGTTTTGATTCTATAACTGACGATAATCCTAATTTGTTTCAAATTTTAAATTAGAAACAATACAAAATTAATTAATTTTCCATAATTTAATTTTAATTTCAATTTAATTTCCATTGTTTGTATTGTATAATACATATATTAGCTCCTCGTACTTTTCCTTTCTAATAAGGAGGCCCCTCTTCGCCTTCCTTTCTCCAAAGTGAAAATACTTCAATACTCTCTCTTCCCCTACGTTTTACGAAGTAAGCCACCACCATGTCAACCATTAGTCCTTCGACCACCTCTGCTGGCATTGTTGGCACAAGGCTTTGTAGGAGACAAAGTTATTATAGAAGAAGGTTCTGTGAGTCTATCGATCGCCACTGGTCCAGGTTAGTATACCCCTTCTCCATTAAGTTGTTGATGGTATAGTTTATCATTGTTTCCATTTTTTGACTGTGTTGATCTTGTGTAGCTGTTTTTGTTAGTAGAAATTAGTGGCG
>NC_029792.2:109101665-109104554 GCF_000816755.2 Arachis ipaensis | reverse complement strand
CAAATGGGTTACTGATAAGTGTTGTAGTATATGCATATATGAGATTAACATAAAAAAAGATGCAATATTTTATGGTAAACACAGGCTATGCATGGATTAATTTGATTATGACATTTTATCCAAGTTGGAAAAGTTAGGGTTTGTTTTGTAATTGCTCTGTATAAGTTTATGTTTAAGGATAATGTTTAATATTCTGACCTCGATGTTGTTATTCTATCTTTGTGAACCACAAATGACTGATTGGATTGTCACTGTCTTTTAACATGGGGGGTTTTGTCAAAAATAACAAGGGTGAACTTCTTTACATTAATGGCAATGTAAAAGGATTTACTCCGATGGATCTTGACCTAGAGAATTATTTTGACTTGAAGAAAATGTTTTAAGATTTTGGTTACCATGAATACAAGATGTATTGGTATGATCTATTGGAATTAGCTAGTAGTTTCCTAACTATAAGTGGTTAGGAAGTGAGTTAATTTTACCACTCTAGTTTAGTTCCTCACAGGGAACTCTCACACTATATATACTCTTACATAATATACCGAGAAGGATAATCTTTTCACTCTAGTATCAACATAATTTTACACATTTTCAGTCATAAAAATAATCTTTGTTCTTTTCTTTGTTTTTTCTCCCTTCTCTGCTCTTAATCTCATTTTGGAAAACCAAAGAATCTGCATAATCGGTTCTAGCTACAACAAGCTTTCATGGTATTTAGAATCCGGTTCTAGATCTATCTCTGTTCAACAATTATGGCAATTTCTCTGAATAATTCTTCAAAGAAATCCATTCCTCTTCTAGCTGTTAAATTGGTCAATACCAATTTTACAATATGGAGGCATTTAGCCTTTATCACTATCCAGTCTTTAAGCATGGAGGATCATCTTGATCCCTTAAAGATTCCTCAAGAATTTGACATTGATGATGCAAAGAAGACAAGATCTGAATCTGCTAAATATAAAGAATAGAGATTAGATGACGTTACTCTTACTACATGGCTTGTTGGATTAATGTCTGCAACATACTCTAGCAAGGTAATTCATTTCAATTGATTGCACGAGGTATGGGATTATATTAACAAAATCTTTACTAATTCTTCTGCAACAAGAATACAAAGTATGAGATCTCAGCTTAAATCAATAAAAAAGATAGGAACAACATCAGAATATCTTTCAAGAATTCATAAATGGGTAAATTCTTTATTTTCTTTAGGTTATTGTGTACTAGATGCTGATCATATTCAGACCATTATGGATGGAACCTGAAGAATACATTGGTTTTATCTCTGGAGTTATGTCAAAATTTAGATCCATTAGAGTCACTGAAACTGAAACTTATCTCTTAGCATATGAAGAAATACTTGAGAGATTCAGAAACCTGAAACTAATATGCCTATTGCAAATCTTACTCAATCAAATTTTCAGGTCAATTATAATAATAGAGGTATGAATGTAAGAAAAGGAAGGAGAGGTAGAAGTGGAGGCAGAAGTGGCGGAAGATTATTCTACCAAATACCAAGAATTCAATGTCAATTATTTGGTAAGCCAGGGCATGCTATCCAAACTTGCTGTTATAGATTCGATCAGACTTTTCAATCTATAAATCCATAATCTCAATCTACTTCATCTGTCACAAGTGATGGATCTTTCTACTTCATCTTTCGAATTCTGCTCAATCAACTAATGAGCAAGAACAATTGTATATTGGAAATGGCCAAGGTACTTCAATTTCATCATATGGTTCCTCAATTCTGTTTGATAAAAGATCAAAAGTAAATTTTTTGCTCTCTGATTTACTATTTTTTCCATCAATTACTCATAAATATTTGAATGTTTCTAAATTTGTAATTGACAATTATAATTTTAAGTTTTTGCCTAATGTTTGCATTGTTTGTGATCAGGATTCTCATCGAATTCTTTTTCAAGGCACTACTAGAAATGACATTTATGAATTTTTTGATTTGATTGTACCTATGACTTAAGTTTCTATGCCTTTGTCTTCTAATTGAAATAATGTGAGGTCTCTGGTGACCCAATAATAGGTGGCTAAGCATGGTCAAAAGGTTGACCGGCCATTCAATAGATGATACATGGCGAGAAATTTATTGATCATACATTTAAGGGGAATGTTGAGTGTAGTAAGGGACTAAGGGCCATATGTTCCTGATGGCAAAAGAGAAAATGCAATGCAAAGAACTGTTTTTGTCTCTTGGGCCTTGTAGTAAATAGACCAAAAAAACCCATGTTACTTCTTATTTAAAGAACAATAAGAAATTTAAGTCCAAAAGAAAAAAAATGATGATAATAAAAAGGAGATATGATTTACAAAAGAAAAAGATATAAGATGCTTAATTAAAAAAGAAATGATAATAATAAAAGAGAGAAATAGTTCACAAAAAAGAAAAAAACATATAAGATGATGAATTACTTTTTTTAAATATATTATATTTGTGAAATATACTAATTTAATTACACATTTTCATTCATTTAAAAATAGTTTTATCTATCCATAATAAATTTAAATGTTACTAAGATTTATTTTTTATATTATTATATTATAATTATTTGAAAATAAAAAATTAGAATATATTAAAAAATTATACCTTCATTGCTTTTTGTTATCAATTATTTTAATTTTTCCTTTTTGTTTTGTTTTATAATTTCGTCCACTTTCATTTTTTTTTCAACGTTGATGTAGTTATTGGTCTTGAAAAATTATTTTAAAAACAAAAACATTAATATCTTAAATGTGTAATATATACTCGATTTGTTTTTTTTATCTAGTTAGTTTAATTTTTTTTAAAGTATTATCTAAAACTAAAAATACTCATATGTAGTTGTTTTTATATGAAATTGATAATTGAAAACTACTAATAATAATTTATTCAAA
>NC_029792.2:109100060-109101076 GCF_000816755.2 Arachis ipaensis | reverse complement strand
TTATAAATATTATGTATTTTATTCATTGTAACGCATATTAAACTATTAATATTTTTTGTTGTGTTTATATCCTCTTTCTCTGTTTTCGATAACTCTGTCCTTTTTGAGTAGTCTTCCACTCCCCCTCCTCCCCAAAAAGGAATAAAATAAGTATAATATAAAATTAAAGTGACTAATTAAAAAGGAACAAATCAAATATATATTATACATTTGAGATAGAAAAAGTCTAGGAACTAACTCCATTATAAGCCAACTAAGTCAAATGATTTTTATTTTTAATTTTAGAGTAAAGGTTGTTCTTAACGTTTGGGATAAGTCCTAAAATTGTCCCTAACGTTTAAATCGTCCTATTTAAGTCCTTAACATTTCAAAATTAGCTCAATGTTGTCCTGCCATTAGGAATCCGTTAACAAAATTGACGGCGGAACAAAATTGAGACGATTTTAAAACGTTAGGAACTTAAATAGGACGAAAACGTTGGAGACAAAAATAATATATAAAAATAAATTTTAATTTTATCTTTTAATAATATCAATTTTTTACGGTACATAGTTATTCAATTATTTTTTAATCACATCTAAGTAAATTAAACTTAATTGAATAACTATGTACCGTAAAAAATTGATATTATCGAAAGATAAAATTTAAATTTATTTCTATGTATCATTTTTGTCCCCATCGTTTTCGTCCTATTTACGTCGCTAACGTTTCAAAATCGTCTCAATTTTGTCCCGCCGTCAATTCTGTTAACACATCTCTAATGGCAGAACAACATTGAACCAATTTTAAAAGGTTTAATTACTCTGTTGGTCCCTATAGTTTCACCAAATTTTTAATTAGGTCCCTATACTTTTTTTCCATTCAATTGGGTCCCTACACTGCTTTTAATTTTGTAATTACGTCCTTTTCATGTTAAAAATGTTAAAATTAACATAATATTTTTACCAGAATGCATGCGGTCAAAGATTTAATTAAGTTTTTAATTATAAATACCTTCAATTTGCGAAATTTGCGAA
>NC_029792.2:109065464-109099705 GCF_000816755.2 Arachis ipaensis | reverse complement strand
TATATTTCACAAATATAAAATATTTAAATAAAATAAATTCAACATCGTGTCTCTCTTTCATTATCATTATTTTTATTGTTTTTCTTAGTCTTTTTTTTTGTTTTTCACGGTACTTCTCAGTTCGGCAGGTCAATGATTAATCTATTTGTTGCTGACTAATGGGTTACTGCGTGCTCAAGGCGGGATTCGAACCTATAACACTTATTTAAACGGATTAGTAAACTAACTATTAGACCAACCCAATTTATTATTTTATTTAGACATTTTATTGTTCTTTAATCAGGAAGTTACAAGGATTTTTGTTTCTCTTTGCTCATGATACATAAGTTTTTTGGTTTGCCATTCTTAGGTAATTAATTTTCAGTTTTTGTTCGATCACTATAAAGGCCCACAAAAAAAAAAAAAAAAAAAAAAATTGCATTTTCCCTTTTGCCCTGACAGTAAACATTTTTCATTTATAATCCTCTACATTCCTTTAAATATATAATAATGAGTTCACTTACCACATGTCCACATGTCATCCTTTAAATGGCCAGTCACCTTTAGCCATGCTTAACCATTGTTTGTTGAGCCACCATAGACGTCACCTAATAATAAATACTATCACCAATCTGCTATAACCCGTAAAACTGCTTTGGCAATATCATCTAATAAAAATTTGATTGTTGATTTGTGGCATAAAAAGGCTGGGCCACACAGCCATACCTACTGTCTTACAAGTATTGAATAAAGTGTGCTATTCCTAGTGATTATGATCATAACTCTCTTCATTTATGTGAATCTTGTGCTATAGGCAAAAATGCACAGACTCCCTTTTCATGCATCTCATTCTGTTTATTCAAAACCATTAGAACTAGTGTTTACTGATCTTTGGGGACCCGCTCCAACTACTTCTAGAAATGGATTTCGGTATTACATTATATTTGTTGATGCTTGTACTAAGTTCACTTGCTTATTCTTATTGATTAATAAATATAAAGCTATTATAACATTTAGAGATCAAAGCTGTACATGAAAAAACAAACTGGCTGTGTCTTAAAGATTTTACAAACAGATTTAGGTATGGAATTTTTGTCAAAACAATTTACTGACTTTCTTGCTAGTCAGGGAATCCAACACAAAAAATCATGTGCATACACTCACCAACAACAAGTGAGTGAGGAAAGGAGACATAGGCACATAACAGAAGTTAGTTTGTCTCTTTTATCTACTGCATCACTACCAATGTCATTTTGAAAAGATGTTGTCTCTAGTGCTATTTTTATCATTAATAGGCTTCCAACAAAAATTCTGCATAATAAGAGCCTCTTTGAGGCTTTGTATGGAAAAATTTTAGATTATCACTTAATGAAAGTTTTTGGATGCACTTGTTTTCCATTCTTGAGACCATATAATTGAGTGAAATTCGATTATAAGTCTGAGCAGTGTATTTTTTTGGGATATGATAATCAGCATCGAGGCTACAAATGCATGAGTAAAACTAGCAACATTTACCTCTCTAGACATGTTATTTCTTATGAGAAAGAGTTTCCTTACACTACTTTGTTTACATTTCTTAATGATAGCCATACTGATAGTTCTTTTGCTCCTAATAACAATGCTTCTCACATATTTGATACACCTTTAGCAACAACATTTCAGCATTCACATCAGCCTCCTACTTCAGCAACAACTCATGATTCTCATTTATCTTCTACACATATTCCTAATGATACACCTTTTACAACAACTATACAAAGTGATTCTACCTCTACATCAACTTCTTAATCTAATTCAATACCCTTTTCTACTGATAATGCTCCTATATCATCTAATAATGATCAAGAATCTTCTATCCCGTTAAATTTTCATAATATGGTTACAAGATCAAAAGCAAAACAAACTGTACCTACTGCTCTTAATAATAGTTCTTCTAACAATTTTGATTTGGTTAATAATGTCCCTAAGAATGTTCAGCCGGCTCTCACATGCACTTATTGAAAGAATACTATGAATGTAGAGATGCATCCTCTCATGAAAAGCCAAACTTGGCAGCTAGTTCAACCACCACCCAATGCAATCATAATTGGTTGTAAATGGGTATTTGCCATGAAAAGAGATCCCAAAGGCAACATCTTGAGGAAAGCACGGTTGGTAGCTCAAGGCTTCCACGAAGAGGGCATTGATTATAGTGAGGTTTATAGCCTTGTAATCAGACCATCAACAGTAAGGATTATTATAACATTAGCTTTATCTCTTGGTTGGACACTTAGACAATTTAATTTTGATAATGCCGTTTTAGATGGCAAACTTGATGAAGATGTCTACAAGTAGTGATCCACACGAAATTAATACACTCATACAATGTCTTAACAATATCTTTCCTCTCAAGGATCTTGGCAATCTTCATTATTTTTTGGGTCTGGAAATTACAGCATTATCACCTACAAAATTACATATTTCACAACAAAAATATGCTTTATATCTTCTTGAAAGAGCAAAAATGCACACTGCTAAGCATATGAACACACCAATGATGTCCACCCTTAAATTCTCAGCTAGTGAGTCAGAATCTTTTGAGAATCTGAAATTATACAAGTCCATGGTTGGTGTTTTGCAATACCCCACCATCACATGCCCAGACCTCTCCTATGCTATCAACCGTGTTTCACAGTTCATGCATCATCCAACAATTTTGCATTGGAAAGCTGTGAAACGGATCCTAAGATATCTAAAAAATACAGTTGACAAAGGTCTGGTTTTTAACAAATCTACTGACTTTAGACTCCTTGGTTTTGCAGATGCAGATTGGGGTGGAGATGTTGATGATAGAAAATCGATTTCTGGTTATTATGTCTTCATGGGGTGCAATCTCAATGTCTGGAAGAGTAACAAGCAGTCCAAGGTCAGTAGAAGCAGTACTGAAGCAGAATATTGAGCCATGGCTACCCTTCAATCTGAGTTGATTGCTATCCAAAATCTTCTCCATGAATTAAAGGTTCCACAACCGCTTCCTCCCACTATATATTGTGATAACAGTAGTGCGTGCCAACTTCCTGCCAACCCTGTACTTCACAGCTGCTGTAAACACCTTGAGATTGATCTACATTGTTTAAGAGACATGGTGAATTGTAAAGAACTCTATGTAGCTCATATTCCTGTTGTAGTTCAAATTGCAGATGTTCACAAAGCCCCTATCATTTCACTTATTTTCTAAGTTCAGGGAGAAACTTAGAGTGATTAGTAAACCCCTCTAAGTTTGGGGGGTATTGGCATTAACTAGTAGTTTCCTAACTATAAGTGGTTAGGAAGTGAGATAATTTTACCACTTTTGTTTAGTTCCTCACAGTGAAGTCTCACACTATATATACTCTTACATGATGTACTGGGAGGGGTAATCTTTTCACTCTAGTATCAATATAATTTTACACCTTTTCACTCATAAAAATTATTTGTTCTTCTCTCTGCTCTTTCTCCCTTCTCTGCTCTTAATCTTATTCTAGGAAGCCAAAGAATCTGCATAATTGGTTCTAGCTACAACAAGCTTTCATGATCCAAGAGCTCCTAGCATGGAAGCAGGCTTACACCCTATATCTAGAGACGAGGAAATTAGAGAGATGTGTGACAAGAAGAAGGAGGACAGAGACACTAATGAATTGTGTTTGTTCTTTGATCATCCAATTATAGAAGATGTTGATTTTGTGGAAGAAGATGATATGAATTTGGGTCAGGGAGATGTTGTTAATAATAACATGAATGAAGAAGACATTGATGAGGATAGAGAGACCGAAGTCTTTTCTAATGAACCAATCTTTATGATAACTATAGAGTGCTGAGGACGAGAAGTATAAACCCCCTACCACCAAGCTTTGAGAATGATACCGATGATGATGAAGATGAAGAACTCATGAAGAAAACTAAGAGAAAAGGTGGCAAAGGAGATAAGAAGGCTGGTAAGAAGAAAGTTGTGGCAACCCTCTTGTTGGAGCAAAGTCCATTTTAGTCATTATCCCAAACTTGACAATGTGTCCAACATGAGTGAAGTCTGGAACACTAAAATAAACTACTATAAGGAAAAGGCTATCCTTACTATGTTGGAAGAGCTTCAGTGCTACTTGATAAGGAGAATGGCCAAACACAAGAAGGTTCTAAGCACCTACATTGGGCTACTGGCACTGGTTCAACAAAGGAAAATAGAGGACATTATGAGAGATACTAAGTTTTGGACAGCTCAGTGGACTGGTGACAATGATCATAACGTGTTTGAGGTCCAGAGACACTCAAGGAAGGTTGGTGTGCATCTTGGAAGGAAACTTTGTACTTGCAACATGTGGCAACTAACAAGTAGTAAGAATGTTATTGTTATTTTTCACTTATATGTATTTAACAAATGCATTCTTTTGAGCTTATGTCATTGCCTTTTATTTTGTGTAGGAATTCCATGTATTCATGCATTGGAAGCTATTCAGAAAAGGTGTGATAAGCTAGAACCATATGTGCACCCTTGGCTTATGCATTTAGAGCAACTTATGAGAATGTCATCAAACCAATCAGTTCAGAAGAGTATTAGAAAAAGACTGGTCTTTTATCTCTAAAGCCACCCACCATTAGGAGACCTGCTGGGCGCCCAACCAAGAAAAAAAAAACCTGATCCTATTGAGGATGCATGTGATGGGACAAAAGGATGAAGGACATTCAGGGTCATTTGTCAGAAATATGATGAGGGGCAAAGACATGCAAGAGTTGCATTGTGACCACCAAAGGCTAAGGGAAGAAAGAACCAAATACAAAGGAAAATACTTCATCTGCTCCACCATCATAAGATGAGGTCTAAGTCTCCCAATTAGTCCATCAACCACTATCATAAGTAAAACATCATTGCTTACTCAATTTATTTTCATGCATATTAGATTTAAAAAGATTGAATTGTTATTATTGGTTGCTAACTTTGTGCACTTCATTTAGTGTTGTTGTAGGAGCAGATAACTAATATGTCCATTCATGTTGCACCTCAGGCAATATTTAGGCCTCTAAAACCTAAACAACTAATTCTATAGCCATATCCTCCTCCAGAACCTACCCTGCCATCTATCTAGCACCCTCTGCAGCTCCAGCTACCTTTACACCACCACAGAGGCCAACCCACTCAGCATCACTTAAAATACTTGCTGCTGCAAGTCTTGGCACAACTACAAGAATCTTCAAGTTCATGCCAACACCTAGACTAAGGCTTCCAAAACAAAAATGATCCTACTATGTCAATATAGTTTTAAGAGTTTAAGATAATGGTGATATTTTGGGATGTTGTTAGTGCATTTTGTTATGCAATGTGGTTTGTCTCTATTTTGTTGTTATGTTGCTAGTACATTTTGAATGCACCTTTTGCTCAAATTTGTATTAGTGCTAGCAAACACTTAAAAGACTAGCTAACTATCACTACTTTGGTTGAAGTTTGTAGATGTTTAAAGCTTTAGTTATATGAAAGTAAAATGTTAGAAGGCCATCAACATTTATTGTTCTTAGCCATCAATGTTAAAAAGTATAGGATAAAGTATATTGTTGGATTACTAGACTAAAGGAATTGAGTTGATGGCTAAGTGATGACCAAAAACAATAAATTTTGATGACCCCGTAGCATTTCTCTATATGAAATGCTATTATGGTACTCTGGTTTAAGTATCTTTGATTTGAATTCATTTCTATGAAACTTTTGTCATTCATAACGTCATCAATCATTACTTTTTCAAACACTGCATTAATTTTGCATAAATAAAAACTAACACTTTAATTACTTGTTCAACTACATAACTTAATAAAAAATCTATCTCAATCTTCCTGAATCCTAGCAAGAAGAAGACAGATCACAAATCCTAGAAAAAAAAAGAACACATTACTTCAGCATTTGAACCATCCTCTATTTTCAATGGCATTCTTGTTCTTCTTTTCTAATACATCAACTAATTCTTTCAGATCCTTCACCCTATTTGCCAAAGCAGCATCATCTTGTCCACCATAAACTTCATAATGAAATACCTTGTTAAGCCATACAAAGAATTCACAGTGCAAAACTTTCTCCTGCCTGTACAAATAGAAGGGAGCTAATTAGAGCATTATTAGAAATCATGTTTTGCATACAAAAAGTTTAAAACCCTAGGTACTTTACCTTATAAAAAGGACCGCCAAATAAAGGTCTTTTGAGATTTTTCTCCGTTTCGGACTCTAACCCTATGGCATAGACCCTAAAATAGTATCTTGTGTAAAACCCCGATTTAACGAAAATTAAATAAATAAATAAATAATTAAATATGGGCCATCGTGGGTGAAAATTTTAGAATCATAATTTGGAAATTTAAATATGATATTTGGATTCAGAAGACTTTTTTGAGTTGGAAAATATAGTTTTCAGCGTAAAAATGCGAAGTGGCATTTTAGCTAGCAGTACCGGCTTACGATTGTTCGATACTGTGATCGAGAAAATTAATTGCGAGTATAGAGGGTAAAAAGTTAAATTTTATTTTGGGAAGGCAAAAAATAATTAAAGTGTGGATTAAAACGCTAATATTAAAGGTTTTGGCCTAAAATTGGGTCAACGGACTAAACCGATTGAACTGGGCCCAAGTTGGGCCCAAACCCAACATATATATAGCTTCATTTAAGCCTTTTCAGCACAATACAACCCTCATTATTGAGAGTGTGCAGCTGCAAGAGAAGAGAGGGATTGAGAGAAATCCCAGCCTCCTTGAAACTTCAAACCACCATAACTTTCTCTCCGGTGCATCGATTGACAAGCCGTTTATGGCCACGTGTCGCTCTCCTCATCCTCTTAAATTCTGTTTAGGTATTGTGGCGAGTATTTTTAAGCTCTTTGCCCAATTTTGTTTTCCCCTTCAATTCACATTTTTGGTTAAGTGTATGTTGAGATATTATGGTTTTGGTTGTTTAGGGGTGCTCTAGTATGAGATATATATGAGTTTCATCCCAAATTTTCATGGGTTAAGGTAAGAAATCTAAAAATTCTTGTAATTTATCAAATTTATGAACCCTAGGTTGACATATGTATGATATTGGTTGTGTTAGAGTTGTTGGGTAAATTTTTGGTACTCTTGGGAACTTGAATTGGCTTGTGGAACTCTTGGATGAGCTTGAAAGTGGAGATTCAATTGTGGGTGTCTTTGTGAAAGAGGCTCAAGTGTGGGTGTGAACCACCGCCAACAAGGTACGGTTTAAGTTTCATTTAAGTAGCGCGTAGTATGATGAGAATTCTTAAGTTAAATGCCCCTAGGATTAAGTTGAAATTATGTGTTTGGTTGGAATTAATATGTATAGATGACATCTTGCGGAAAATAATGATTTAGATAAGTATTGTGTGATTTTGCATAGTGGATGATGATAGTATGTGTTGAATTACATATGTATTGAATTGATGAATTGGGCTGTAGGCCATGAATCTTTGGGCGGAGGCAAAAAAGAATTAAGGAAAGTTAGTGGTGTTTGTATGGTGTGATGATATATAAGATTGAATGGATTTTGGATATTAAATGTGTGAATAATTGGAATGATTATTGAATAATGAGAATTGATGCGTTGATGTGTGGAATTGATGGATTTGGGTTGAAATGTGTGGATGAAGTAGGTTTGGATTTGGTTGAGTGTAAATATGTGAATGTGGTTGGTTTGTGGTCAATTTGATAAGTGAAAACTATTTTGGCTTGTGGACATTTAGAAAGATTGGTAAATGCCACTTCTGGTTAAAAATAGATTTTTGGTTAACTTTGACGGACTGTAACTCGGTCCTCAAAGTTAGAAATTTTACAAAACTAGAGTTTTATGAAAATTCATTCATCGATCTTTCTAACGGTTCAAGAATGGTTGAAAAATGAATTTTGTATTGAAAGATATGAAGGTTTTAAAATTGGGTTCAAAAACTAATTTTTACACTTAACGGCTTTTTACCTTTTCTTCAAGACTCGTGTACGCGGAGGTGCCACGCGTCACGGGCACTGGACTTTGACCAGTGGCCTTGTGTACACAGAAGGAGGCACGTGTACGCGGGATTGTCAAAATTGAAAACTCGCGTATGCGAACGTGGTATACAACACGAGTAAACGTTGCTGTTTTCACCACTCGCGTACGCGACACCTGCCATTTTCTTTGCATGCGTATGTGAGCCACCTGCATAAGTACGTGAAACCCTCAGATTTTGAAAAAGTGTGTTTTTATGTATTTTAATAATTCTTTTGGCCTCCTAAAGTTTTATAAACTTCGATATGAGTCTAGAGCCAGTGAATTAGAGGATAGAGAAGCTAAGAATGATTTATGAGTTGAGAACTTGGAGAGGAATGATGAACTTGTTAGTTATTGAAAGAAAGTGTGTCAGGAACTATATCGTTGGAAAGATAGTGTGCCAGGCACTATATCCCTGGAATGTTGAGACTTGAGAGTGAGAATGAATTGAGATGAGAAAATGGTGATAACTGACGATAATTTGAGGTTGATGGACGAGTTGGGGTTGAGGATTCTCCCTTAGTTATTGTGGTTATAAAAAGAGACATAGGTTTTATGCCTACGAGGTGTACATGGCACTCACCCTGCGAGAGATGCAAGCTGTTCTGCCTGCAAGATAATAAAAGTGATGGTGAAATCGTGAATGGTTATACGATGATATGATAGGGTACTAACCCTGCGAGAAATACAAGCTATCTTGCTTGTGAGGTGTTCAAGACACTCAACCCTGCGAGGTTCCCTCTGTCTGCGAGGTGTACAAGGCACTCTCCTTGCGAGATAAACAGAGTATTAACTTTGCGAGGTGTACAGGGCACTCACCTACGAGGCTATGCAATATAGCGAGTAAATAGCAGAGAGGACAATGTCTGGGTTACCTACTGGATGTGCCGAGTTTGGCTGTATATCCGACAGATGGTATCATTGGCCATAGGGCAGGCATACATCATTTGTATATGTTTTGATTTGTTTGGGTTTGTTTAATTGTTTGGCTTGTCTAATTGTACATATTACATGATTATATGCTCCTTCTTTTACTTTAATCTACTTATGTATTAGTTGATTGCATTGCTTGTGTTTGTACAACTGAGAGGTCCCTCATGCGGGTGTTGGTTGACGTTGAGGGCTGGTGTTTGGCTTGTCTAATTGTACATATTACATGATTATATGCTCCTTCTTTTACTTTAATCTACTTATGTATTAGTTGATTGCATTGCTTGTGTTTGTACAACTGAGAGGTCCCTCATGCGGGTGTTGGTTGACGTTGAGGGCTGGTGTTTGTTCTGGTTATGATGCTATTTGATTGGAGAGTGGAAGAAAGGCAAGAATTGTTGACTTAGACTTAGAAATCCCTTAAGATATTTGCCAAGTTATGGCGTAGAGAGAATAATAAGATGGATATGATGAGGTGTGAAGTTAAGATGCTTAGTGAGTGGTGCACGAAATTGTGATCTCAATGGAGCCAACAACTTGGTACGCACAATCGTAATCTCAATTCTTTTTCACAACTCCGCACAACTAACCAGCAAGTGCACTGGGTTGTCCAAGTAATAAACCTTATGTGAATAAGGGTCGATCCCATGGAGATTGTCAGCTTGAAGCAAGCTATGGTCATCCTTGTAAATCTCAGTCAGGCAGATTCAAATGTTATGAGGTTTTGATAATTAAAATATAAATAAAATATAAAATAAGATAGAGATACTTATGTAATCCTTGGTAGGAATTTCAGATAAGCATCTGGAGATGCTTTGTTGCTTATGAACTTCTGCTTTCCTACTGCCTTCTTCCAACCATGCGTTACCTCCTTCCATGGCAAGCTGTATAATCCTCTCGGATGAAAACAAATCCATATGCGTTGTCACCGCACGGCTAATCATCTGTCGGTTCTCGCTAGTGTCGGAATAGGACCATTGTCCTTTTGCACACTGTCACTTGTGCCCCACATTTGCAGGTTTGAAGCTCTTTACAGTCATCCCTTCGCAGATCCTACTCGGAATACCACAGATAAGGTTTAGACTTTCCGGATCCCAGGGATGGCTACCAATGATTCTAGCCTATACCACGAAGGTTCTAATCTTAGATTAGAAACCCAAGAGAATATACTCCAACTGTCGTCCAATGACTACGTTGAACATCATGTAGATCGCTTTGTGGTTGTCAGGCACGCGACCTTGGCTAAGCGAGTAACGAAGATTAGGTGATTGTCACGGGTCACCCCTTCATTCTGACTTAACTGAATTAAGTACGAGAGTATATCTTAGAGAAGAAGTAAGCATGAATTGAATAGAAAAATAGTAGTAATTGCATTAATTCATGAAGAACAGCAGAGCTCCACACCTTAATCTATGGGGTGTAGAAACTCCACCGTAGAAAATACATAAGTGAAAAAGGTCTAGGCATGGCCGTGAGGCCAGCCTCCTAACGTGTACAATATGATCAAAATAGGAACATCAGATTCGGTCTAAGGACTAAACGTCCAAAGATGTAAAATAAATCTCTAAAAGTAGTTTTTATACTAAACTAGTAACTAGGGTTTACAAAAAATGAGTAACTAAGTGCAGATAGTGCAGAAATCCACTTCCGGGGCCCACTTGGTGTGTGCTTGGGCTGAGCATTGAAGCATTTTCGTGCTTAGGCTATTCCTGGAGTTAAACGCCAGCTTTGGTGCCAGTTTGGGCGTTTAACTCCAATTCTGGTGCCAGTTTGGGCGTTTTACGCCAAGATGTTTTAGGCTGACTTTGAACGCCAATTTGGGCCATCAAATCTCGGGCAAAGTATAGACTATTATATATTTCTAGAAAGCCCAGGGTATCTACCTTCCAACGCAATTGAGAGCGCACCAATTGGGCTTTTGTAGCTCCAGAAAATCCACTTTGAGTGCAGGGAGGTCAGAATCCAACAGCATCTGCAGTCCTTTTTCAGCCTCTGAATCAGATTTTTGCTCAGGTCCCTTAATTTCAGCTAGAAAATACCTGAAATCACAGAAAAACACACAAACTCATAGTAAATTCCAAAAATGTGATTTTTTGAATAAAAACTAATAAAAATATAATAAAAAGTAATTAAAACATACTAAAAACTATGTAAAAACAATGCCCAAAAGGGTATAAATTATCCGCTCATCACAACACCAAACTTAAATTGTTGCTTGTCCCCAAGCAACTAAAAACAAAATAGGATAAAAAGAAGAGAATATACAATGAATTCCAAACTTATCAATGAACTTAGTTCCAATTAGATGAGCGGGACTTGTAGCCTTTTTTGCCTCTGAACAGTTTTGGCATCTCACTTTATCCTTTGAAGTTTAGAATGATTGACATCTATAGGAACTCAGAATTCAGATAGTATTATTGATTCTCCTATTTCAGTATGTTGATTCTTGAACACAGCTACTTTATGAGTCTTGGCCGTGGCCCTAAGCATTTTTTTTCCAGTATTACCACCAGATACATAAATGCCACAGACACATGACTGGGTGAACCTTTTCAGATTGTGACTCAGCTTTGCTAGAGTCCCCAGTTAGAGGTGTCCAGAGCTCTTAATCACACTCTTTTTGCTTTGGACCACGACTTTAACCGCTCAGTCTCAAGCTTTTCACTTGACACCTTCACGCCACAAGCACATGGTTAGGGACAGCTTGGTTTAGCCGCTTAGGCCAGGATTTTATTCCTGTGGGCCCTCCTATCCATTAATGCTCAAAGCCTTGGATCCTTTTTATTACCCTTGCTTTTTGGTTTAAAGGGCTATTGACTTTTTCTGCTTGCTTTTTCTTTTTCTTTTTTTTTTCTTTATATTTTTTCACAAGCTTTGTCTATTCACTGCTTTTTCTTGCTTCAAGAATCAATTTTATTATTTTTCATATTATCAAATAATATTTCTCCTTTTTCATCATTCTTTCAAGAGCCAACAATTTTAACATTCATAAACAACAAATTCAAAAATATGCACTGTTCAAACATTCATTCAGAAAACAAAAAGCATTGCCACCACATCAAGATAATTAAACTAATTTCAAGATAGAATTCAAAATCATGTACTTCTTGTTCTTTTGCAATTAAAAATATTTTTCATTTAAGAAAGGTGATGGATTCATAGGACATTCTAGCTTTAAGACATAGACACTAGACACTAATGATCATGTAATAAAGACACAAACATAAATAAAACATAGGGCATAGGAAACGAAAAACAGAAAATAAAGAGCAAGAAAATTAAAGAACGGGTCTACTGGTGCACGAAATTGTGATTGTTCATTCGTTGGTAACGGCGCCAAAAACTTAATACGCACATTCATAATCTTAGTTCTTTTTCACAACTTCGCACAACTAACCAGCAAGTGCACTGGGTTGTCCAAGTAATAAACCTTACATGAGTAAGGGTCGATCCCACGGAGATTGTCAGCTTGAAGCAAGCTATGGTCATCTTGCAAATCTCAGTCAGGCAGATTCAAATGGTTATGGTGAATTGATAGTTAAAATATAATTAAAATATAAAATAGGATAGAGATACTTATGCAATTCATTGGTGAGAGTTTCAGATAAGCGTATGGAGATGCTTTTGTTCCTTCTGAATGTGCGAATGAATATCTTAGAGAAGAAATAGGCTTGAGTTGAATAGAAAAACAATAGTACTTTGCATTAATTCATGAGGAACAGCAGAGCTCCACACCTTAATCTATGGTGTGTAGAAACTCTACCGTTGAAAATACATAAGAACAAGGTCTAGGCATGGCTGAACGGCCAGCCTCCCCAAATGGCATATGAATTCGAAAATAAGGAAAAAGACTGATCCCTGATCAAGGATGATCAAAAGATGTAAAATAAATCACTAAAAGTAGTTTTTATACTAAACTAGTAGCTAGGGTTATATAAGATAAGTAAATGATGTAGAAATCCACTTCTGGGCCCACTTGGTGTGTTCTTGGGCTGAGCATTAAGCTTTCATGTGTAGAGACTCTTTTTGGAGTTAAACGCCAGGTTGTAGCCTGTTTCTGGCGTTTAACTCCAAAATAGGGCAGGAAGTTGGCGTTTGAACGCCAGTTTGCGTCGTCAAAACTCGGAAAAAGTATGGACTATTATATATTGCTGGAAAGCCCTGGATGTCTACTTTCCAACGCAATTGAGAGCGTGCCAATTGGATTTTTGTAGCTCCAGAAAATCCACTTCGAGTGCAGGGAGGTCAGAATCCAACAGCATCTGCAGTCCTTCTTCAGCCTCTGAATCAGATTTTTGCTCAAGTCCTTCAATTTCAGCCAGAAATTACCTGAAATCATAGAAAAACATACAAACTCCTAGTAAAGTCCAGAAATGTGATTTTTATTTAAAAACTAATAAAATTATATTAAAAACTAACTAAATCATACTAAAAACTATGTAAAAATAATGGCAAAAAGCGTATAAATTATCCGCTCATCATCCACCTTTAGTGATGGCGGCTAGTTCTTCCTCTTGAAGATCTTATGGAGTGTTTTAGCTCCTCAATTTCTCTTCCTTGCCTTTGTTGCTCCTCTCTCATGGCTCTTTGGTCTTCTCTAATTTCATGGAGGAGGATGGAATGCTCTTGGTGTTCCACCCTTAGTTGTCCCATGTTGGAACTCAATTCTCCTAGGGAGGTGTCGATTTGCTCCCAATAGTTTTGTGGAGGAAAATGCATCCCTTGAGGCATCTCAGGGATTTCTAGATGAGGAACTTCCTTATGCTCTTGTTGAGGTCCATGAGTGGGCTCTCTTGTTTGCTCCATCTTTCTCTTAGTGATGGGCTTGTCCTCTTCAATGAGGATATCTTCCCCTATGACAATTCCGAATAAATTGCATAGGTGACAAATGAGATGAGGGAAGGCTAACCTTGCCAAAGTAGAGGGCTTGTCCGCCACCTTGTAGAGTTCTAGGGATATGATCTCATGAACTTCTACTTCCTCTCCATTCATGATGCTATGGATCATGATAGCCCGGTCTATTATAATTTCAGACCGGTTGCTAGTAGGAATTATAGAACGTTGGATAAACTCCAACCATCCCCTAGCCACGGGTTTGAGGTCAAGCCTTCTTAGTTGAACTGGCTTGCCTCTTGTGTCTCTCTTCCATTGAGCGCCTTCCACACAAATGTCCCTAAGGATTTGGTCCAACCTTTGATCAAAGTTGACCCTTCTAGTGAAAGGGTGAGGATTTCCTTACACCATAGGCAAGTTGAATGCCAACCTCACATTTTTCAGACTAAAATCCAAGTAGTTCCCCCGAACCATTGTGAGCCAATTCTTTGGGTTCGGGTTCACACTTTGGTCATGGTTCTTAGTGATCCATGCATTGGCATAGAACTCTTGAACCATTAAGATCCCGACTTGTTGAATGGAGTTGGTGAGAATTTCCAAACCTCTTCTTCGAACTTCATGTCGGATCTCCGGATATTCACTCTTTTTGAGCTTAAAGGGGACCTCGGGGATCACCTTTTTCTTGGCCACAACTTCATAGAAGTGGTCTTGATGCACTTTTGAGATGAATCTCTCTATCTCCCATGACACAGAGGTGGAAGCAATTGCCTTCCCTTTCCTCTTTCTAGAGGTTTCTCCGGCCTTAGGTGCCATTGATGGTTATGGAAAAACAAAAGCTTAGCTTTTCCCACACCAAACTTAGAATGTTTACTCGTCCTCGAGCAAAAGAAGAAAGAAAGGAGTAGAAGAAGAAGAAATGGAGAAGATGGAGGGTTGGTGTAGGTTTGGCCAAGGTGGGTTGTAGTGTGTATGTTGTGTGAATTTGAAGGTAGTGAGGAGGGGTATTTATAGGGTAAGAGAGGGGGGTAGGTTCAGTCATGAAGGGGAGGGTTTGGGAGGGAAATGGTTTGAATTTGAATGGTGAGGTAGGTGAGGTTTTATGATGGATGGATATGAGTGGTGAAGAGAGTATGGAGAAGAGGGTAGGATTTGATAGGTGAGGGATTTTTGGGGAAGAGGTATTGAGGTGATTGGTCAATGGTGTTTGGCGAAGAGTGTTATGGAAATGTGTGAAGAAGAGAGAAGAAGAAGTGGGGTAGTGGGGATCCTGTGGGGTCCACAGAACCTGAGGTGTCAAGGAATTTGAGTCCCTGCACCATTCTGGTGTTCAAACGCCCATTCTATGCCAATTCTGGCGTTTAACGCCAGCTCTGCTACCTTTCCTGGCATTAAACGCCACTCTGCTGCCCATTTCTGGCGTTAAACGCCCAGAGTGCTGCCCATTCTGACGTTTAACACCCAGAATGCTGCCAGGCTGGGTATTAAACGCCCATTCTACTATCCTTACTGGCGTTTAAACGCCAGTAAGCCTGTCTTCCAGGGTGTGCTGTTTTTAATGCTGTTTTTCATTTTGTTTTTAATTTTTCAGTTGTTTTTGTGACTTCACATGATCATCAACCTAAGAAAACATAAAATAACAATGGAAAATAAATAAATATAATTAAATAATATTGGGTTGCTGACGTTAGGGATTTTTGCCAGTAAAGAAGTTCATAAAAACAGTCGCGTTGTAGATATAGTCTCTAAACCAACAAAAATCCCTTCGTACAAATGTTTTGGTTGTCACAAGTAACAAACCCCTTAAAAATTGTTAACCGAGTATTCAAACCTCGGGTCGTCTTCTCAAGGAACTGCAGGGAAGTATGTTCTTATTATTGGTTATGGAGGTTGTAAAATCGGGGTTGAGAGTGAAGAGTAGATATGACAAATAATTTAAATGGCAATTAAAATAAATAAATACTGTAAAGCAATCTTTTGGCAAGGTAAGAGAAATTGGAAGTCCAACTTAGTTATCTCTCTCAACAATAATGAAAGTTGAACCTAAATTCCACTTAGTTAACCTTTACTAAAGTAAAGGAAAGTCAAGGGACTAATTAGTTTGACCTTCGAATCCTATTTACTTCCTAAGAAAAAGTTGGGATTATTGAAGTTCAGTTCAATTAGCAAGATAACAATTATCAATTATGCTGAGTTTAATAATGTCGAGTTACTAATTTCTTAACCAAGACTAAAAGGGAAAAAGTAAAATTGTTGGAATATTTAAGTCATTCCTACCTTAGAAGATCTGAAACTACTCAACACACTAATCACGACATCGAATGGAAATAAAGGTAATTAAGATAATTAATATTAAAGCATAGGAAACATGTTTTTCACATACATCACATAATAAGGAAGGGAAAGTAAAACCATGCAATTAATATGAATAAGTGGGTGAAGGATTGAATAAATCACTCAAATTAAGCACAAAATATATCATAAAATATGGGTTTATCAACATCCCCACACTTAAACAATAGCATGTCCTCATGCTAAATCCAAAGTAAAAACTAAGGTTAAAATGGTGGAATGTTATGCAATGCAGGCCTATAAATAAATGCAACTATATGATTCTTGCCCACTTGATCAAAAGTAAATAAGCTCTTCAAAACAATTACAAATCAAATTCCACTAATTCTATCATTATACAATAAAACAGATAAAAGTGCAAGAAGATAGCTCATGAAAGCAGGGAACATGAAAATTCAAGCATTGAACCCTCACTGATAATGTATGTACGCTCTAATCTCTAGTGTATAGGGTAATCACTCTATCCTTCTCTAATCATGCTTTCTAACTTTTGTTCTTCTCTTAACCAATCAACAACAGTTAATATACCAATGCAAACATCATGAGGTCTTTTCAAGGTTGTAATGGGGCTAAGGTACAGGTAGGGGTATACATTTGGTCAAGTGAGCTAATAAATTGAATCTTTAATTAACCCAAGCTTCAACCCAGCCTATATATTTTTAATGTAATCTTAAAGTTCATACCTAGCTACCCAGAATTCCCTTTTTCTATTCATACTCATGTATCAACTTTATATTTGATTTTATCATATGTGCATTGATATTTGAATTCTGAATTTAACATTGGGGTAATTTTGTCCCCTTATTTATTTATATAAATAATTTTTTTATTGTCTTTTTTTTTACATTAAAATAAATATAGCTTGTCAATGCACATAGATTTTTAATTCTTATAGTTTCACTTGAGTAGGTATCCAAATTTCCATTAAATTCTCATGACACATTCCCTTAACAACTTTTGTTCCCACAATTTCCCATACTTAACTAGCACACACAATTCTATCTTAAGCTAACCAAAGATTCAATTTGGGATATACAATTGTTTTTCAGCTTAAGGTTAGTAATGTGGTAAAATATAGAACAAATGGGATTTAAAGGCTCAAAGTAGTTAACAAAGGTAATTGGAAAGGGTAGGCTTAATTTGGATAAGTGAGTTTAAACAAATAATGGCTTCAATCATGTGCAAGCATGTAAATATAATAAATATTGGACATATAAGATAAAACAAAATATAGATTACAATCATAGAGAAGTAAACACACAAGAATGAAATAATTATGGTTAAATAATGTAACCATGCATAAAGGCTCAAATCCTCACAGGTTGTGTGTTCTTTAGTTCAAAAATCATGTTCCAAATACAACTCAAGCAAATTTATCATAAAAATTTTGAAAAATTAGTGAAATTTTGTTCCAAAGATAGAGTAACAACTTGAAAATTTTTGAATCAAAACATTAATTGTTAGCAATTAATTTCGAAAATATGAAATAAAAATAAAGAAAAGATTTTGAAAATCAATTTTTGAAATTTTCGAAAATATTAAGAAGGAAATTGAAAAAGATTTGATTTTTGAAAAAAATTTGAAAAGATAGAATTTTTAAATTGAAAATTGACTTGACTAATAAGAAACAATTAAATTTTAAAACTTTATGACTAAATCAATTCAAATTTTTGAAATTTATGAGTGAAATAAGGGAAATATATTTTTTTATTTTTGAATTTTTAATGAGGAGAGAGAAAAACAACTAAATGATGTAAAACATAAAAATTTAAGATCAAAACTAATAATGCATGCAAGAACACTTTGAATGTCAAATGAACACCAAGAACACTTTGAAGATCATGATGAACATAAAGAACATGTTTTTGAAAATTTTTAAGAAAAGAAAGACATGAAAGACACCAAACTTAAAATTTTTTAAACCTTAGACACTAATAATTCAAGAATGCATATGAAAAATAAGAAAAAACACTAAACAAGAAAAATTTAAAGATCAAACAAAGAAATTCATCAAGAACAACTTGAAGATCATGAAGAACATATGCATGGATTTTCGAAAATTTAAAGAAAAATTAAAAAGATGCAATTGACACCAAACTTAAAATTTGACACTAAACTCAAATAAGAAACACAAAATATTTTTGGTTTTATGATTTTATTATTTTTTTTTTGGATTTTTCGAAAATAATTTTGAAAAAGAAAATAAAGAAATTCAAAAATTTTAATACGAATTCCAGGAATCATGCAATGTTAGTCTAAAGCTTCAGTCTAAAAAGATTAGACATGGCTAGCCAAGATTCAGCATGACATTACATACAACAGCCAAATTGATGGGAATCAACTAGCTCCTGTGATGATAAAAGCATCATCTGAAACTCTAGAATTCATTCTTAAAAATTCGGAAGAATTTTTAGAAAACTAAACATATTTTATTTTGTTCTTCATAATTTTTTTTGAATTTTTTCGAAAAAAAAAATAAAAATAAAAGTTTAAACATAAAATAAAATTACCTAATCTGAGCAATAAGATGAACCGTCAGTTGTCCAAACTCGAACAATCCCCGGCAACGGCGCCAAAAACTTGGTGCACGAAATTGTGATCTCAATGGCGCCAACAACTTGGTACGCACAATCGTAATCTCAATTCTTTTTCACAACTCTGCACAACTAACCAGCAAGTGCACTGAGTTGTCCAAGTAATAAACCTTACGTGAGTAAGGGTCGATCCCACGGAGATTGTCAGCTTGAAGAAAGCTATGGTCATCCTTGTAAATCTCAGTCAGGCAGATTCAAATGGTTATGAGGTTTTGATAATTAAAATATAAATAAAATATAAAATAAGATAGAGATACTTATGTAATTCATTGGTATGAATTTCAGATAAGCATCTGGAGATGCTTTGTTGCTTCTAAACTTCTGCTTTCCTACTGCCTTCTTCCAACCATGCGTTACCTCCTTCCATGGCAAGCTGTATGATCCTCTCGGATGAAAACAAATCCATATGCGCTGTCACCACACGACAAATCATCTGTCGGTTCCCGCTAGCGTTGGAATAGGACCATTGTCCTTTTGCACACTGTCACTTGTGCCGCACATTTGCAGGTTTGAAGCTCTTTACAGTTATTCCTTCCCAGATCCTACTCAGAATACCACAGACAAGGTTTAGACTTTCTGGATCCCGGATCCTACTCGGAATACCACAGACAAGGTTTAGACTTTTCGGATCCCAGGGATGGCTGCCAATGATTCTAGCCTATACCACGAAGGTTCTAATCTTAGATTAGAAACCCAAGAGAATATACTCCAGCTGTCGTCTAATGACTATGTTGAACATCATGTAGATCGCTTTGTGGTTGTCAGGCACGCGACCTTGGCTAAGCGAGTAACGAAGATTGGGTGATTATCACGGGTCACCCCTTTATTCTGACTTAATTGAATTAAGTACGAGAGTATATCTTGGAGAAGAAGTAGGCGTGAATTGAATAGAAAAACAGTAGTAATTGCATTAATTCATGAAGAACAGCAGAGCTCCACACCTTAATCTATGGGGTGTAGAAACTCCACCGTAGAAAATACATAAGTGAAAAAAGTCTAGGCATGGCCATGAGGCCAGCCTCCTAACGTGTACAATATGATAAAAATAGGAACATCAGATTCGGTCTAAGGACTAAACGTCCAAAGATGTAAAATAAATCTCTAAAAGTAGTTTTTATACTAAACTAGTAACTAGGGTTTACAGAAAATGAGTAACTAAGTGCAGATAGTGCAGAAATCCACTTTCGGGGCCCACTTGGTGTGTGTTTGGGCTGAGCGTTGAAGCTTTTTCGTGTTTAGGCTATTCCTGGAGTTAAATGCCAGCTTTGGTGCCAGTTTGGGCGTTTTACGCCAAGATGTTTTAGGCTGACTTTGAACGCCAGTTTAGGCCATCAAATATCGGGAAAAGTATGGACTATTATATATTGGTGGAAAGCCCAGGATGTCTACTTTCCAACGTAATTAAGAGCACGCCAATTGGGCTTCTGTAGCTCCAAAAAATCCACTTCGAGTGAAGGGAGGTCAGAATCCAAGAGCATCTGCAGTCCTTTTTCAGCTTCTAAATCAGATTTTTGCTCAGGTCCCTCAATTTCAGCTAGAAAATACCTGAAATCACAGAAAAATACATAAACTCATAATAAAGTCTAGAAATGTAATTTTTGAATAAAAACTAATAAAAATATAATAAAAAATAATTAAAACATACTAAAAACTATGTAAAAACAATGCCAAAAAGGGTATAAATTATCCGTTCATCATTGAGTTCTTATTATAGTGCATTGTATTTATTTGGATCTTTTACCGTACTGGGAACCCATAGATCGGGGGTTCTCATTCCTTATATATCTCTTATTTTTCAGATGCAGGTCTTGGTGCTTAGTAGCGAGCTCTGCTTCATCTGAGAGATGGCGAAGATCTTTGGACTCTATTTACTTTCTGTTTAGAATCTCTCCGTATTTATTTTGAAGAACTTATATTATGTATTAAACTCTTTTGGAACTTGTCTATAGAGGCCTTATGTATATTTTGGGAGAGTGATAAATCCATATTTGACGATATATTTTGGTTTGATTTGAGAGGATTTCATCATATAAGACCACATTTATTCATCCAAATAGCATACTTTTGTGTTCTCTTCCTAAACTGAGCTTAATTGTGAAAACATGCTATTTTGTGCTTAATTTAATCAATTTTATCCCACTTTCGTTCCATTCGATGCCTTGATGGTTTTGATGAGTGATTTCAGGTGTAATAGGTCGGAATGGCTTGATAAGAGTGGAAAAAAAGCATGAAATTGGGAGAAAACATGAAGAAATCAAAGGAGAAAAGTAAATCAGCATCTGTACCCACGCACAGGTCTATGCCTACGCACAAGGGTCAAAATCCACACCTGTGCCCACGCACAAGTCTGTGCCCACGTACAGAATAGAAATCAGCAAGTGTGCCCATGCACAATTTCTGTGCGTATGCATAGGAGGAAAATCAGCATGTGTGCATATGCACACACCTGTGCGTACGCACAAGTCCCAGCACATGACTCACTTAATGCAAATCGCTGGGGGAGATTTTTGGGCCTCCAAAGCCCAGTTTTGGGACTTTCTGAAGCTGATTCTTGTTATATCAAAGGGGCTCTCATTCCATGTGAAGGGGGGATTATGGTTAGTTTAGCATCATGTAGGTCATTTTCTAGAGAGAGAAGCTCTGCCTTCTCTTTAGAAATTTGGATTTCTTAGTTTAATTTCTTTGTAATTTCTATTTTTAATTCTTGTTTTCAGCTAGTTTTTTTCTACCTTTCTTTGTTCTATTGTCTTAATTTCCTTAGTTTATCTTGTTAATTTCTCATTTTGGTTATTTTGTATGTTGATGAACACTCTTGTTATTTTGATTTCCATTTAATGCAATTTATGTTTCATGCTCTTTTATTGTTGAGTTGAGTTGCTATTCTTACTTTCCTTGCTTGGTAGTTGTAGAATTTATTATTTCTTGTTATTTTATCATGCTTTCTTTTTATGCTTTCCAAATATTTGATAAAATGCTTGGTTGGATTTTTGCCTAGTTTTTCACACTCTTGGTTGGAAAATTGGGTAATTGAGTGAACTTGAGTGGTGGATGTCCATTCTACATTGTGTGAGGATTGTTAGTTGATTTGGTTTCCACTAACTCTAAGCCTCCCATTAATAGAGTTGGCTAGGAGTTGTGGATTGGGATTAATTATGCCCTTTTGACTAATCCTCGATGTTAGGATTGACTAATTGGGATTAATTCCACTCAATTGCCATGTTTGTGGTCTATAATTAGGTTAGGAATCCCTAATTCCCCAATTCCTACCAAGAGCCCCTTTTTGCCATTTAATTTCCATTTTCATTGCTTTTACTTGCTTTCCATTTAATTAATGATTGAGCACCTCAATTGCAACTCCTAGGGAAGACGACCCGGGAGTTTAAATACTCCCGGTTAATATTTGCTTTGGATTGTGTCATCTTTGAATTAAAATTTGATTGAGAATTAATTATTGATTTAGACTATACTTGCAACGAAGAGATTCTATTTTGTGAAAATCTAGATCAACAATAAATTCCTTCACATCAAATTTTTGGCACCGTTGCCGGGGAGTTGCAATGGTGTTGTTATTGGCTATTGTGCATATTGTGAATATTGTGAATAGCTTATTTTTGGTTGATTGTGCATATGTTGCTTGCTTATTTTTTGCTATTGTGAATATGTTAATATGTGAATATTTGAATAATTTATTTTTGATTGATTGCTTGTTTTTGCTAGTTTTAGGAGTTCATTTTATTTGTTCTTATATCCTTTGGTTTTTATTTTCTTTTTATCCTATGAATTCTCACCCATTGCATTGCGAGTTTTGTTGCTATGATGTTATAGGAATTGAGAATTTCAAATGCTTGTTACTTAGATGGAATGAAAGGAATTCACAACAAGATTGGGTGCACAAGCTTGGGAATCTCAATTGCTTTGGAGAATACAAGCTTGGGTGAGAGCTTCTCAATAAATTCCAACTTAAGGACTCTAAATAGAATTGCTAGGTGGGAGACACCCCACCATGGTAACCTTGTTCTAACTCCTCTCTTTTTGTTTATAATTTAGTTTAATTGCATCTTTGTTTATCTTGGTTAGCTTAGAATTAGTTCAATTTTGAGATTTGCTAGGTTAATTTCTGTATGGATCATGAATTTATGGGTTTTTGCATGTTTTGGGGTTGAGCTTATTGCACCCCCTTCTGTCTAGAGCGCTCACACGACTTGTGCGAGCGCACGCCTTCCCTGTTCCACCAAGTGTGCGTACGCACCCATGCTTGTGCGTACGCACAAGTGTTGTTTTGGGCAAAATTTCTATTGCACTTTTTCTTAAGCCCTAACGCACTTCCACCCCCTCCACCCGTCTCTTCTCTCCCTTTTACCTTATTTTTCTACTTGTTTTACTTAGTTTTTATTACATCTCATTTTCATTCTAGTGATTATATTTGTTTTGGTTTAGTTGTTGATAATTGAATAAGTTGCAAGTATTTGCTTAATGTTGATTGAGTTGCTTCTTGTTTGATTGATAAATATGTGCACTGAGCATTAAGTCTTTGTTTGATTGCCTAAATGCATTTTGAGTTTGATTCATATGTTGTAGCTACCATATGCATTAAACTATACCCTTGTTTGGCAATTTCATCATGAATTGTGCACTTTTACTTTAGTGAAATTGAGTTGAAATTACTTGTTCATCATGATTTTTATATCAAATCAATCATATAACAAGATACTTGTTTGTTTTTAATGCTTTGCATTTGTTTGAGTGACTTCACTTGATTCTTATCAAGCTTATCACTTTTTGCAACAAGTACTTTTATTATGTGACTATTGCAATATGTTAGGGATGAACAAGTAGTTTGCTTTTTATCATTGGATAGGTTATTGTTTATTGTGCTATTTTATATCAAATTATCGCTTTCACTTGCACAATTTCAATATCCAATATCTTTAAATTCAATTCACTTTTAGTTGTGGTACCTAGGTTTGCTTGTGCCTTAAGTTTTGCTTACTCTTTACTTGCACTCTAGACTACTTGATTGAGGAACACATGCTTTTTTTTCTTTTGCTTTTGTGGTCACCATTTTACCCGGCTAGTGTATGTGTTCTAAACCGTGCACACTTAGAATACTCACATTTGTGTTTTATCATACCACCCTTATATGACTTTTTCCTCAATTCTTGTTTTCTACAGTAACCCGAGCCCCGGTGCCCACCAGATGAAGGTGGAGCCTCCTAGTTCTTCACCCCCAGATTGAGTGCATGCACAGAGGACCGTGCAATGTTTAAGTGTGGGGGGGGGATCCGCAATTTTGGGGCGTAAATCTCTCTTTCTCAACACTTTGCACTATTTTTCTCTAGCTTTTAATAGTTATGTTTTTGTGAATATTTGTTAGTATTGCATGATATCGCATTTCGCTTGATTGCCTGTATATATCTTAGTTTGCTTATAGCTTTATAGTAGTAAATATTTGCATTTGCATGGTATAGGAAATAAGTTTGGTAAAAACAACAAAGAATTTTCAAGAAATCTCTTTTAGGGCATTCCTTTGATTAGATTTGAAAACTTGTTTTTGAACTTGCTTGAAGTATTTTTTTGTGGAACATAGAAAAGAGCTTGAACAAAAACACCTAGTGAGATTTGAGCTTTAATGGGGTGGTTGCACATTCCCAACCACAAACTTTGTTCTTGTGTGTTATACTCTTTTATGATTATGATCTTAGATTTGCTTGAATCTTTATGTCCTATATTTGATGTTTTGAATGTATTTAGTATGATTGAGGCCATTTTTGAAATTGAACTGACTAACCCATTTATTCAACCCTTACATCTATCTTTATAAACCACTTTTGAGCCTTTAATTCCCCTTTGTTATAATTTTAAGCACATCTTTTGCCCTAAGTGAAAAACCATTATTATCCATGGATTGTATTTTTGATTAGCTTGGGTTTGAGGAGTGTGTGTTATTCAAGTGTGGGGAAATTTGTAGGAAACATTGGTAGTTAATTTACTTTGGGTCTTCATTAGGAAATTTTGAAAAAATGGGTAAACACTCATGTATTCTTTACTTAAAATATATGCATCTCTTTTTAATGCTAAAAGAAAAAAAAAATTTGTGTACATATTATGTTTAAAAAAAAGAGAGAAAAAGAAAAAAGAAAAGAAAAAGAAATGATAATAAGAATGTAAATAAAGGATGCATATGTGTGTGAATTAGAAAGAAGATGCATGAGTGAAGGTGAGAAAAGGGAAAAGAATGGGAAGTTAGGTTGTGTTCTTGAGTGTAAATGGGTTAACATAGGATTAGGTGGGATACTTGAGCTAATCAGATATCCAATCTATTAGCCCACTTAACCATATTAATCCTACCCTTACCCTAGCCCCATTATAACCCTTCAAAGACCTCATGATATTTGCATTCATTCATCAAGTATTTGTTGATTGTTAGATGACTTGCAAATCTTTGAAAAATATGATTAAAGGAGGATTGAGTGATTAAGCCCTAAACACTGAGTGATTAGAGTGTAAACACATCCGGTGAGGGATTCAATCGCTCAATTATATGATTTCATCTCTCATATTGTATCTTATTGCAAGTTGCTTGTTAGTCTTTGAAAATTAAAAATCAAATCTTTGGACATTGATCATATTGCTATATTTTCTTTGCCTTGGCCCTAAGGTTTGTTTTGGATTGATTGGATTTCTATTGTTTGTTTTTGCCAAACTCCATAGGGAACCATAGTATGGATATAGATAGATAGTATTTAGTATAGTTGCATGCATATAAGTAGTTGCATTTAATAAATTGCTTGCCCTCTTTATCCTTCTCCTTTGATTGTGATTAGCATGAGGACATGCTATTGTTTAAGTGTGGGGGAATTGATGAATCCATATTTGACGGTATATTTTGGTTTGATTTGAGTGGATTTCATCATATAAGCCCACATTTATTCATCCAAATAGCATACTTTTGTGTTCTCTCCCTAAATTGAGCTTAATTGTGAAAACATGCTATTTTGTGCTTAATTTAATCAATTTTATCCCACTTTCATTCCATTCGATGCCTTGATAGTTTTGATGAGTGATTTCAGGTGTAATAGGTTAGAATGGCTTGATAAGAGTGGAAAAAAAGCATGAAATTGGGAGAAAACATGAAGAAATCAAAGGAGAAAAGCAAATCAACACCTGTGCCCACGCACAAGTCCATGCCTACCCACAAGGGTCAAAATCAGCACCTGTGCCCATGCACGGAATGGAAATCAGCAAGTGTTCCCATGCACAACTTCTGTGCGTACGCACAAGTCCCATCACGTGACTCAATTAATGCAAATTGCTGGGGGCGATTTCTGGGCCTCCAGAGCCCAGTTTTGGGACTTTCTGAAGCTAATTCTTGCTATATCAAAGGGGCCCTCATTCCATGTGAAGGGGGAGAAATTAGGGTTAGTTTAGCATCATGTAGGTCATTTTCTAGAGAGAGAAGCTCCCCCTTCTCTCTAGAAATTAGGGTTTCTTAGTTTAATTTCTTTGTAATTTCTATTTTTAATTTTTGTTTTCATCTAGTTTCTTCTATCTTTCTTTGTTTTATTGTCTTAATTTCCTTAGTTTATCTTGTTAATTTCTCATTTTTGTTATTTTGTATGTTGATGAACACTGTTGTTATTTTGATTTCCATTTAATGCAATTTATGTTTCATGCTATTTTATTGTTGAGTTGAGTTGCTATTCTTACTTTTCTTGCTTGGTAGTTGTAGAATTTATTATTTTTTGTTATTTTATCATGCTTTCTTTTTATGCCTTCCAAGTTTTTGATAAAATGCTTGGTTGGATTTTTGCATAGTTTTTCACACTCTTGGTTGGGAAATCGGGTGATTGGGTGAACTTGAGTGGTGGATGTCCATTCTACATTGTGTGAGAATTGTTAGTTGATTTGGTTTTCACTAACTCTAAGCCTCCCATTAATAGAGTTGGCTAGGACTTGTGGATTGGGATCAATTATGCCCTTTTGACTAATCCTCGATGTTAGGATTGACTAATTGGGATTAATTCCACACAATTGCCATGTTTGTAGTCCATAACTAGGATAGGAATCCCTAATTCCCCAATTCCTACCAAGAGCCCCTTTTTGCCATTTAGTTTCCATTTTCATTGCTTTTACTTGCTTTCCATTTAATTAATTGTTATTTTAATTTCTTGCCTCTTATAATAAAAAAACCCCCAAAATCCCCCATAGCCAACGATTGAGCACCTCAATTGTAACTCCTAGGGAAGACGGGAGTTTAAATACTCTCGATTAATATTTGCTTTGGATTGTGACATCTTTGAATTAAAATTGGATTGGGAATTAATTGTTGATTTAGACTATACTTGCACCGAAGAGATTCTATTTTGTGAAGATCTAGATCAACAATAAATTCCTTCACATAAAATTTTTGGCGCCGTTGCCGGGGAGTTGCAATGGTGTTGTCATTGGCTATTGTGCATATTGTGAATATTGTGAATAGCTTATTTTTGGTTGATTGTGCATATGTTGCTTGCTTATTTTTGGCTATTGTGAATATGTTAATATGTTATATCTATATTCTGTCTTTATCTTATTCTTCTCTACGATTTTATCTTTATATCGTTTTCGAATCACGCTTCATCTTCTTGTCGATACGTGAGTATTTTGCTTAAGCGATTTTATTTTCACTCTTTTCAGGCTTTGTCGATTAATACTTCCTTTCAATTATATGTATACTTATGTATTATAATCCACCTTAAGAGTCGTACCACCCTATTATCATTGACTTATGACTCGAGCATAAGGATTTGAATTTTAGGGTGTTACATTATGGTATCAGAGTAGTTCGTCCTCGTGAGCTTGAGGGATGGACTGCTTATGCTTCAATGCATACTCTGAGTCTGTGCCTGTGCTAGTTAGGGTATTTAACTGATACATCTAGTATTAAGTTCATGAGCATACCTTTGGAAATTTGAAGCACTTAACTTGGGATATTGAAATTGATCACCTTGGTATCTCTTATTTAGTGTGGACAGGACCCGAATGGCGTCTCATGGACACGAGCGAGGTACTCGAAATAGAAATCTTGACTGTGGGATATATGAGATTAGTGTGTTAGTTTTGGATTATTGAGTGAAATACTTGGAGGTGAATAGTTGAAAATGATTAGTTTAATTAGGCTTGAATTGATTGGATCTTGATGATTGAAAAGAGAGAAGACTTGTAAATGCCATTGGTATATTTTGGATTTGAGCAATTGTGTAAAAATAGGATAATGACTATTGTTAGAAAATTGATGTTATAAGTTTGAATGATTAGATAATGTGAGTGTTGAGGTTAAAAATTTTTAAGAGATTGTGATTGAGTCTTTGGGTGAGCGTAAGCATTATTTAGGTCCGGTTGAGAAAGCTTAAAAGTGAGCCTAGGTTTTGTGATCCAATAAGAGAATATGACGTGAATGAATGATTGGATTCTAGGTGGTTAATAATCAGAGTTGCGCTACGGAAGTGCTGTGATTTTGGTGGCTTTAGAGTTGTAGTGACATGGGAAAGGAGTCGTGGGATATGAAATTATTTCGAGGATTGACGAAGGATCGAAGAATGAAAGGTGTGAGTGTGTGGTTTAGGTTATAATGGATTGACTTAGACTAAAGTATTGAGAAATTATTTTGTGTTTAAGATAATTGAGAAGGATTTGAGATTGATTTGATTTAGATGGAACCCTTGAAGGGCAGGGATGTTTTATAAAGAATGAGATGATACGAGGATGGTTGAACTTGAAGGAACATATATGAAGATAGGAAAGCAAATTTTGAGGACAAATTTTAAATAAGGTGGATAGGATGTAAAACCTCGATTTAACGAAAATTAAATAAATAAATAATTAATTAAATATGGGCCGTCGTGGGTGAAAATTTTAGAATCATAATTTGGAAATTTAAATATGATATTTGGATTCGGAGAACTTTTCCGAGTTGGAAAATATAGTGTTCGGCGTAAAAACGTGAAGTGGCATTTTAGCCGGCTATACCAGCTTACGACTGTCCAGTTCTGAGATTGAGAAAATTATTTGTGAGTATCGAGGGTAAAAAGTTAAATTTTATTTTGGGAAAGTAAAAAATAATTAAAGCGTGGATTAAAACGCTAATCTTAATGGTTTTGGCCCAAATTTGGGCCAACGGGCTAAAACAATTGAACAGGGCCCAAGTTAAGTCTAAACCCAACATATATATAGCTTTATTTAAGCCTTTTCAGCACAACACAACCCTCATTAATGAGAGTGTGCAGCTGCAAGAGAAGAGAGGGATTGAGAGAAACCCTATCCTCTTTGAAACTTCAAACCACCATAACTTTCTCTCCGGTGCTCCGATTGATGAGCCGTTTGTGGCCACACGTCTCTCTCCTCATCCTCTTCAATTCTATCTAGGTATTATGGTAAGTATCTCTAAGCTCTCTACCCAGTTTTATTTTCCCCTTCAATTCATATTTTTAGTTAAGTGTATGTTGAGATATTGTGGTTTTGGTTATTTAGGGGTGCTCTAGTATGAGATATTGGTGAGTTTCATCCCAAATTTTCATGGGTTAAGGTAAGGAACCTCAAAAACTTTGTGATTTATCAAATTTATGAATCCTAGGTTAAAATATGTATGATATTGGTTGTGTTAGAGTTGTTGGGTGAATTTTTGGTGCTCTTGGAAACTTGAATTGGCTTGTGGAACTCTTGGATGAGCTTGGAAATGGAGATTCAATTGTTGGTATCTTTGTGAACGAAGCTCAAGTGTGGGTGTGAACCACCATTAACAAGGTACGGTTTAAATTTTATTTAAGTAATGTGTGGTGTGATGAGATTTCCTAAGTTAAATGTCCCTAAGATTAAGTTTGAATTGTGTGTTTGGTTGGAATTGATATGTATAGATGACATGTTGTAGAAAATAATGATTTGGATAAGTATTGTGTGAGTTTGCATAATTGAATGATGATAATATATACTTGAAATTGAGGATTTGGATGATGATAGTATGTGTTGATATATATATATATATTGAATTGATGAATTGGGCCATAGGCCATGAATCTTGGGCCGGAGGTCAGAAAGAGGTAAGGAAGGTAAGTGGTGTTTGTATGGTGTGATGATATATGAGGTTGAATGGATTTTGGATATTGAATGTGTGAATAATTGGAATGATTATTGAATAATGAGAATTGAGGCATTGAGGTGTGGAATTAATAGATTTGGGTTGAATTGTGTGGATGAACTTGGTTTGGATTTGATTGAGTGTAAATATGTGAATGTGGTTGGTTTGTGGTCAATTTGATAAGTGAAAACTATTTTGACTTGTGGACATTTGGAAAGATTGGTAAATGCCACTTTTGGTTAAAAACAAAATTTTGGTCAACTTTGAGGGGCCGTAACTCGGTCCTCAAAGTTGGAAATTTTACAAAATTAGATTTTGAAAATTTATTCATCGATCTTTCCAATGGTCCAAAAATGGTTGAAAAATAAATTTTGTACCAAAAGATATGAAAGTTTGAAAATTGGGTTCCAAAACTGATTCTTATAGTTAACAGCTTTTTACCTTTTCTGCAAGACTCGTGTACGTGCAGGTGCCACGCGACGTGGGCACTGGGCTCTGTCTAGTGGCCTCGCGTACGCGAAAGGAGGGATGCGTACACGGGAGTGTCGAAATTGAAGACTCGCGTACGCGAACGTGGTACACAATGTGAGTAAACATTGTTGTTTTCACCACTCGCGTACGCAGCCAAAGCTCGCGTATGCGAGAGCTGCAGTTTTCGTTATATGCGTATGCGAGCCACCTGCATGCGTATGATGCGTGAGCATATTTTCTATCTTTTTCTAGTGAATTTGTATTTGAATTATTAAGTTTAATCAAGATTTAGGTATCTATTAGCCACTATGGATGCTACTTTGAGTTGTGTGTAATTCTGTTTATTTCAGATAGCATTCGGTTGGATTTGATGGAGTTTTTGTAGAAAAAGAGAAAGAAGTGAATGATGCTGTCAACTCTTACCTCCTTGCCTCCAATAGGAATAACTCGAGCTACAGAAATCCAATTGACATGATTTCAGTGGCATTGGAAAGCTAACTTTCAGATCTTTCCAACGATGTATAATTTTATACACTTCTTCTCCAGGAATTTGGCCATATTGGTGCCTAACTTCATGTTTCTCAAGTTAGGCGCCAGAAGAAGGATCACTTTGAGTTGTGCGCTGCATTGGTGACACCTAACTTGGGATTCTCCAAGTTAGGCACGAAGACAAGAGAAAAGCCTTCAAGTGCCCACTGCCAAGGTGGCGCCTAACTTGGAGTTTCTCAAGTTAGGCGCCAGGACAACCATCAACATCCAATTCTCTTCGGCCAAGCTCAAGTCCAACGCCATGCTCATCAAGTTAGGCGCCAGCTATATGAAAGGCAATGGTCCCCACACTCGATCAAGCAGCATACGAAGATCTTTATTAATTTTTGTTTAAAACTTAATTTATTTATAAATAGGAAAAGATATTGTTTAGTTTTAGAAAATATATTTTACATTAATTAGGATTAGATATAAAAGAGAAAAGAACCAGCCCTTCGGGCTCTTCTCTTCTCTCTTACCTCATTCCGCACTTTACAGTTTTACAGAACCCTAGTTTTCTCTCTGAACCATGAGCAACTAAATTTACACTGTTAAGGTTAGGAGCTCTGTTTATTCCATGGATTAATACTATTACTATTCTATTTTAATTCATATATTGATTTCAATTTCAAGAATTGTTTTCAATTTCAAGAATTGTTTTCGTTCTTTATCTTATGAATTTGGGTGGAACAGTAGTATGACCTTTGTTCTAATTACGTTCTTATAAAACTTGGAAAAGCTCTTTGCTTGAACAACAGCTTGAAAACAATTTTTCCTAAATTTCTAATTATCTGGAATTAACGAGATACGTGACATATAATCCTTTTATATTTGGATAATTAGGGTTTCTGTGGCACATAAACAAGAATTGAACTTAACCCTCTAATTAGAATTAAGTGACCAAGGAATTGGCGGTTGATGAAGGTTAGAGGAGACTAAAAAGGTCTAAGGAATTAGGGTTTAGTCACATATAATTTGCCATGAATTGAATATTGCATGATTAAAATAGTTGGTAAAAAAAATTTAATTCGGAAAATAAATATCTTTGAAACCTTAACTGTTTTACTCATATATTTCACAACCCATTTACTGCTTACTTTCTGATTTTCTGAATTTACTGTGTGATGCAATTGAACTCTCAAAACACCATTTTCTATTTGTCTAACTAAGTGGATCACACAATCATTGTTGCTTAGTCCTTCAATCCTCGTGGGATCGACCCTCATTCACTTGAGGTAATACTTGGTACGACCCGGTGCACTTGCCGGTTAGTTTGTGGGTTATAAATTCCACACTAGCGTACGTAAAACCCTCAGATTTTGGAAAAGTGTGTTTTTTATGTATTTTATTCATTTTTTGGCCTCCTAAACTTTATAAACTTCGATATGAGTCTAGAGCCGGTGAGATAGAGGATAGTGAAGCTAAGAATGAGAATTTATGAGTTGAGAACTTATAGAGGAATGATGAACTTATTGGTTATTGAAAGAAAGTGTGACAGGCACTATATCCCTGGAATGTTGAGACTTGAGAGTGAGAATGGATTGAGATGAGAAAATGATGATGACTGACAATAATTTGAGGTTGATGGACGAGTTAGGGTTAAGGATTCCCCCTTAGTTATTGTGGTTATAAAAAGAGACACAAGTTTTATGCCTGCAAGGTGTACAGGGCATTCACCCTGCGAGAGATACAGGCTGTTCTGCCTGCGAGATAATAAAAGTGATGGTGAAATTGTGAATGGTTATACGATGATATGACAGGGTACTAACCCTGTGAGAAATACAGGCTATCCTGCCTACGAGGTGTTCAGGACATTCAACCCCGAGGTTCCCGGTATCTGTGAGGTGTACAGGGCACTCACCTTGCGAGGCTATGCAATATAGCGAGTAAACAGCAGAGAGGACAATGTCGGGGTTAGCTACTGGATGTGTCGGGTTTGGCTGTATAACCAACAGATGGTATCATTGGCCATAGGGCAGGCATACATCATTTGCATATATTTTGATTTGTTTGGATTCGTTTAATTATCTGGTTTGCCTAATTATACATATTACATGCTTATATGCTCCTTGTTTTACTTTAATCTACTTGTGTATTACTTGATTGCATTGCTTATGTTTATACAACTATTGGTGTTATTTGATGCTGAGGGCTGGTGTTTGTTCTGGTTATGATGCTGTTTGATTGGAGAGTTGAAGAAAGGCGAGAATTGTTGACTTAGACTTAGAAATTCCTTAAGATAGTTGCCAAGTTATGGCGTAGAGAGAATAATAAGATGGATATAATGAAGTGTGAAGTTAAGATGCTTAGTGAATTCTTATTATAGTGCATTGTATTTATTTGGCACTTTTACCGTACTAGAAACCCATGGGTCGGAGGTTCTCATTCCGTATATATCTCTTGTTTTTCAGATGCAGGTCCTGGTGCTTAGCAGTGAGCTGTGCTTCATCTGAGAGATGGCGAAGATCTTTGGACTTTGTTTACTTTCTATTTAGAATCTCTCCGTATTTATTTTGATGAACTTATATTATGTATTAATCTCTTTTGGAACTTGTCTATAGAGGCCTTATATATATTTTGGGAGAGATAGGACCTAATGTTGTCAAATTGCTTTTATTCTGTACCCTAGCTAGTCTAAACTTTGCGGTTGACTAGTGGCTATTTACTTATGTTATATATCTATATTCTGTCTTTATCTTATTCTTCTCTACGGTTTTATCTTTATATCATTTTCGAATCACGCTTCATCTTCTTGTCGATACGTGAGTATTACGCTTTGTGATTTTATTTTCACTCTTTTTCAGGCTTTCTCGATTAATACTTCCTTTCAATTATATCTATACTTATGTATTGTAATCCACCTTAAGAGTCGTACCACCCTATTATCATTGACTTATGACTCGAGTATAAGGATTTGAATATTTGAGTGTTACATTATGGTATCAGAGTAGTTCATCCTCGTGAGCCTGAGGGATGGACTGCTTATGCTTATACTAACACTAGATCAAACTTGATCCACTACTTGATTTATGTAGCACTTGCAACACAAAACAAAAAAAATGGATTTTGGTAATTAAAATCTTTTTTATTTGTTTTTTAGAAAATTTTTCTGTATGTGTATCTTATCTTATAACTATACATAAAACCAAGGCCGATTCGTTAGTGCATTTCCGATGTGGCAAGCAGCTCAGGCAATCCACACTATGCTAAACACATGTGGGAGTCTTCCTAAACCTCATGTACAGAATATGTATAACAGATTGGATATGATGATATATGTTACTTTGTTATTAATCATTCTTTTTTCTTTCTAACCTATGCAAAGTACCTATTGAATCTAAATTTCATTTTAATTTTTAATTTTTTAATCAAATTATATGCTAATCCTGTTACTGTACTACTAAGTATCAATAATAATAATAATAATAATAATAATAATA
>NC_029792.2:109019581-109064432 GCF_000816755.2 Arachis ipaensis | reverse complement strand
ATGCAGATTAACTTATATAACCTGTTGTATAAGCCCGAAAATAAGTTCCTTTTTACATATTTTTATTGTTTGGTAGTGATTATTTAATATCTACTCTCTAATAACATATATATGCAACTTTTCAACTTTAGCGTATACTAGGTACATGCCAATATATGCTACTATATCTGAATATCTTTATATACTTTTGTAACTCACTTTTGTCATCTAGCTGGATTGGTGAATTCAAAATTTTCCTCGAAACCATTCACTGACAACATTCTCACTACAGAGTTTTTATCATTACAAATTCATAAACAAACAGAAGCCAAACTCCCATGGTCCTTATGTCTTAAATCCTTCATCTGGAATCATCTATTTCTGCCTTCCTATATATTTCGTGATTTCGTGTTCATCCTAACGTTGGAAATAACCCCAACAATTTCATTCACACTTGCATCAATTGCTTAATATCAGTGGTTTCATCGCGTATTAGCCATGGCGTCTAACGATTTTCATCATCAGGGAAGATATTTCTACACATAAATTAATCCAGATATGGTATGCATCTACTTGATAGTGTTGATTATTATTGTTCTTACTCATTAAAAATTAACTATTACGAACCCTGTTGCCAAAACTGAACTTCTTGAATCCACTTATTTCTTTTCAGGGCATCGCTGAAGTACCATCCATTTTTTTAGAAGATTCAAAGATGTGTTACCTAACTACATGACATTTTATGATTTTGCCGGCAACGAAGTTGATGTCGTCATAGAAAAGGGACATCATACTGCTATAATTGTTACCGGATACAAAAATCCCTCAACCCTTTATGGCTTTAAAGACGGTGGATGGCTTAACGTCTGTTTTGTTGGGGGAGACAAATTCCTGATCATTGAAGCAAAGGACCATAATATGTGTACAAAGGATCCCTGTTTCCCACCTTTGAAGCTGCCAGTTGACATCAAACCTATGGTCATTGTTGATGAAGTCATAGAAATATCCGACCATACTCCACATGGAAGCCCACTCACACAAGAAACTCCATCGCCACCGTTAGAAGGCTCTCCTATCAACACTCCTAACACATCAGCGTCAGTTTCACATGCAGAGCATTTCCCTCAGGGATATGAAGTAGATGTGGAGCCCGCACGCCATCCCATAGGTCGGTTGTATCTACCATGGCTGGTGGCATATCGTCGCAGCTCAACTTTTGTCCCAGCCCATTAGCCACGCAATTAACATTTCATGATGTGTCAGATTTTACAGGAGAAGCTCTTTCTATGTGTGGCATTGATGAATCCACATTTGATGATAAATTTTGGATTGAATTGAGTAGATTTCATCAAAATGTGAAAACATACTTTTTTATGCCTAATTTAATCAATTTTATTCAACTTTCATTCCATTCGATGCCGTGATATTTTTGGTGAGTGATTTCAGGTGTAATAGGTAAGAATGGTTTGATAGGAGTGGAAAAGAAGCATGCAAATTGTAACACCCTAATTAGCTTAAGCTTTACCTCGCGTTGTAAAGCAAAGGTTAATTAGAGATTACGATAGTTCTAAGCTCATACATAATATATATATATAGAAAGAATAGGATAATCTAGAAGCCTGATGAAGGATATAGCTCAAAAATAGGATTTTCAAAGCGCAAAACGTACTAACGAAGCTACTATCTTAAAGCATAACATATAGATAGGATATATCAAAAGATAAGTATATAATATCATAGGAAACTAGTCACAACTCGCGGAGTTTAAGTCGGCTAGCCATATACATATAATACATGAGACTAGATAGTAAAACAGCTTATACCAATTTTGTTCTCTCAAATACAAGCCTCTAGGCCAAACAAAATACAAAAGTGAGAGACATATACATAATAAATCAAAAAGACTCCAAGAGGTATCCAGATCCTCTGCTCCTGTCACCAATAAAACAAATCATCGTGGTGGGTTGCGACCTGTATCTGAAAACAACAACAGAAATATGGTATGAGAACCGGAGGTTCTCAGTATGGTAACAGTGTCCAGTGATGTAGGATATAAGACCCCGGGACGCCAAAGGCAATCTAGACTCCATATCCATCACAAGAATTCAAGCTTAAAGCATTCTAAACCGAATAAGCATAATATGTAAAACCTTAACAAAACTTAAGCCGTAGCACCATAAAGGGTAATCTATCTTAGGGGATTTCTACTCTAATCAACCACTGCTGTCCCACAGCCTTCACCAACCGATCCGCCATGCGATCCCATCGCCACCGCCTTCCGAACCTCCTCAATCCCAGTAAAAGCACAAGTATATACAGTACAAGTAAAACACAAGTAGAAGCATATATAGCAATTAATACAAATAGCAATTAGACATGTTATACAGATAGGAAAAACAATATCAAGTCGGCAAAGCATACAAACAGGTAGAAAATGCATATGATGAATGCCTGCCCTACTGGTTGTGATATCACATTGTCGGTTCAACTTCCAACCCGACACATCTCCATGGAGATGTTGCCCTTCGGATTCATGGTGTGGGAACCCCCGAGATATAGTGCTCGGATCACTATCCAGGGTTTTGCGCCTATACGCTCTGATGATCCAAAGGGATGTGAGCGAGATCTATTGCCACGACCTCACATCTAAGCGCAAGCGGGACGAACCACCGCCCTTACGCCGCCGCCGCTACCTCGACAGGCAACCACTGTCATTACAGTTCCGAACTCAATAGTTCTTTAATCCTCACCTCCTTCATCAACTATTCATCACATAATATTGAACCACCTTCCACCTTCAGGAAGCCTAGTCCCCGTTTTCTAAATTTCTAAATAGTAGCGTCTAAAACCCTTAAATCTTTTCCTATGTTTGAGTATCAAAAAATATGCCCAAAAGTCTTAAAAAGGTGTTATAGAAGCTTACAACCTCGTCGGAAAGGTGAAATAGTTGAAGAAAAAGCAAAATTTGAGAAACAGGGCGTGTGCGTCCGCACAGGGGTGTGCATACGCACAGGTGTCAAAACTTAAAAGGTCTATTCACTCGCACAACCCCAGTGCCCCCAACAGACTGGCCTCCCCAACGTGTGTATGCGCACAAGTCTGTGCGTACGCACAAGTTGCAATTTTCCGTTGGTGTGCGCGCGCACAAGCTGTGCCAGTGCTGCAAGCAGACTGCCTACCTCTGCGTGTGCGGACGCACAGGTCTGTGCGTGAGCACAGGTCACAATTTTCGCAGAGTGTGCGTGCGCACATACCAGAAAACATAAAATTCTGTAACTTTGCAGAATTTCAATTTTCAACACCAACTTTGAATGATCATAACTCTACAAAATTCCAAATTTCACAAACTTTATATCAATTTAAAGGATTTTCAAAGATCTTTAATTCTAGATAAATTCCATCAGATTTTGAAAACCGAGGCAAAAGTTATGATCAGACAAAATTCACCAAAAATTAACTTTTACCAAATAACCCAAATTACCAATTTTTCCAACTTTCATATCTCAACCCAACCAAAAAAAAAACCAAACCAATTAAAGTCACTCCAAAATCCATTTTTCACCAAAAACTATCCTCTTGGGTCACATACCACAATTTATACCAATCTCTCATCATACCTCATCATTTTCAACATCAATATCATCATATTACAATTATCAACAACCTACCACTAACACACCCACCATTCATCATTATATCAACATCAATTTTCTATCATCAAACTCATTCATGCTTCTAAACCATAAACAACAATAGTCATTCACCCCAATTTATCATACATCCTAATCTCAATATCATTATTTCTCAACATAACAATACTAATTCAACATACAACATCAACCAACCATCATCAACAACCATATAAATTCAACCCTATCCTTTGGGTCACTAGCCTAAGAGTCTATGAATATTATATACTACATAGAGGAAACCGAAATCATACCTTGGCCGATTCCCAATATGTCCAAAACTCAAAATTGAGCAACAATGAGCTTTCTAACCACAATCCAAGCTTCCAACAATCACCAACAAGCTCTAAACTCACAATAATCAGACTATATATGCATAAACCATCACAAATCAACCTAGGGTCAACATGATATCACATTGTCGGTTCAACTTCCAACCCGACACATCTCCATGGAGATGTTGCCCTTCGGATTCATGGTGTGGGAACCCCCGAGATATAGTGCTCGGATCACTATCCAGGGTTTTGCGCCTATACGCTCTGATGATCCAAAGGGATGTGAGCGAGATCTATTGCCACGACCTCACATCTAAGCGCAAGCGGGATGAACCACCGCCCTTACGCCACTGCCGCTACCTCGACAGGCAGGATCCAACCTCGGCCCCTGCCGGGCGCATAGTGTCTCATAATTTCAATGAAAAAGTAGTGCAGTGGTTTTCAAAAACATTTTTAGTACAAGATGGATCCATCACTTCATTCAGAGTCTTCGACTCTTTTCAACCACTGTTCATTCACATTACAGTTCCGAACTCAATAGTTCTTTAATCCTCACCTCCTTCATCAACTATTCATCACATAATATTGAACCACCTTCAGTATGCTAGAAGCCTAGTCCCCGTTTTCTAAATTTCTAAATAGTAGCGTCTAAAACCCTTAAATCTTTTCCTATGTTTGAGTATCAAAAAATATGCCCAAAAGTCTTAAAAAGGTGTTATAGAAGCTTACAACCTCGTCGGAAAGGTGAAATAGTTGAAGAAAAAGCAAAATTTGAGAAACAGGGCGTGTGCGTCCGCACAGGGGTGTGCATACGCACAGGTGTCAAAACTTAAAAGGTCTATTCACTCGCACAACCCCAGTGCCCCCAACAGACTGGCCTCCCCAACGTGTGTATGCGCACAAGTCTGTGCGTACGCACAAGTTGCAATTTTCCGTTGGTGTGCGCGCGCACAAGCTGTGCCAGTGCTGCAAGCAGACTGCCTACCTCTGCGTGTGCGGACGCACAGGTCTGTGCGTGAGCACAGGTCACAATTTTCGCAGAGTGTGCGTGCGCACATACCAGAAAACATAAAATTCTGTAACTTTGCAGAATTTCAATTTTCAACACCAACTTTGAATGATCATAACTCTACAAAATTCCAAATTTCACAAACTTTATATCAATTTAAAGGATTTTCAAAGATCTTTAATTCTAGATAAATTCCATCAGATTTTGAAAACCGAGGCAAAAGTTATGATCAGACAAAATTCACCAAAAATTAACTTTTACCAAATAACCCAAATTACCAATTTTTCCAACTTTCATATCTCAACCCAACCAAAAAAAAAACCAAACCAATTAAAGTCACTCCAAAATCCATTTTTCACCAAAAACTATCCTCTTGGGTCACATACCACAATTTATACCAATCTCTCATCATACCTCATCATTTTCAACATCAATATCATCATATTACAATTATCAACAACCTACCACTAACACACCCACCATTCATCATTATATCAACATCAATTTTCTATCATCAAACTCATTCATGCTTCTAAACCATAAACAACAATAGTCATTCACCCCAATTTATCATACATCCTAATCTCAATATCATTATTTCTCAACATAACAATACTAATTCAACATACAACATCAACCAACCATCATCAACAACCATATAAATTCAACCCTATCCTTTGGGTCACTAGCCTAAGAGTCTATGAATATTATATACTACATAGAGGAAACCGAAATCATACCTTGGCCGATTCCCAATATGTCCAAAACTCAAAATTGAGCAACAATGAGCTTTCTAACCACAATCCAAGCTTCCAACAATCACCAACAAGCTCTAAACTCACAATAATCAGACTATATATGCATAAACCATCACAAATCAACCTAGGGTCAACATAAATATAATCTCACAAAGGTTCAAGAGCTCTTACCTTTTCCAATAGCTTTGGAAGCCAAAACCCAATGCTAAGCAAGGATTAAAGTGAACCTAAACATCCAAAATCACAAAAACCCATTTAACCCAAAACCCTAATAAAAACCGAAATTTTGGAGAGAATAACTAAGAAGATTTTGTGGATACCTTACTAATTTCTTGGGTGGGTTTTGTAAAGTGCTTCACAAGGAACGTGTAGCCACAAACGGTGCGGCGATCGGAGCTCTGTAGCTCAAGATATCGCGAAAAGAAGATTGAAGTGAATAGTGTTTCTTCTTCCTCTTCTCCCCTTTCTTTGCTGCTGAGTGTGTGTGTGTTTAATGGTGTGGTGGCTGCATGGGTTCATTAAATGAACCTTTATATATGTTGGGCTTGGGCCCAACTTGGGCCCGGTCCAACCTGTTAGCGTTTTTAGCCCGTTTGGCCCAACTTCGGGACAAACCTTTAAAATTAACTCCTGGTTTTTTTTTATTTCTAGTATTTTTCTAAGATTTTTGACTGTTTCAACTTTCTCTCAAGCAGCACCGGACAGACTTGCATCGGTTCAACCGGTTCAACTGTCGGTTCGTGGTTTTTCACAGTTTTTCGCAAAAAACACATTTTCTGACTTGGAAAGATCCACTGAGTCCAAAAATGATGTTTAAAACCTCAAATTCTCACTCTAACTTTTAGGAATCAAATTTGGGTAATATAACCACTTAATTAACCGATTGATTAGTTGCGGTTCTTACACAAATGGAAGAAAACATGGAGAAACAAAGGAGAAGAGCATTCTAGAGTATGCGTATGTACAAGTCACAGCGCGTGAATTCATTAAAAGGTCATGTGGCTTGCGATTTTGGAGGCTTAGAGCCCCAATTCTGCATGGTCTGAAGCTTATATGGAAGGGATAGCAAGGGGAGAAGGGACGATAACACACTTAGGCATTTTTAGATAGTTTTTAGGAGTTTTAGTTTAGTTTTCCTTAGGATTTTTCTCTCAACTTTATTAGGGTTTAATTACAGTTTATATTATAGGCTTACAATTTCCATTTTGATCTTAGATTTTAGCTTGCTTCCATTGTAAGTATTTTTTTAATTTTCTCTTTAATTGCAATTCTTGTGCTATACTTTTACAATTTTGATTTCTAGTTGATGAAATTGATGATTATTGGTTATTACATGTTTGTTTGAGTCGCCATTGTTGATTTTGTTCATTGATTGTTCATAGTTTTTAGGTATTTTTGCAATATTGCTATGCTTTGTGATTATGCCTACCAAGTGTTTGTGGAAATGTTAATTTTGAATATGGAGTAAATTTCCACTCCTTGGCTTGGGACAATGAGTATATAGGAAACTAGAGTCATAATGTCCAGCAGTTAGTGGTGATTCTTGGATTTTTAGTTGTTTTTGTTTCCACTAACACTAGCTTTTTACTAAGACAATTAGTAAGTTAGCTAGGATTTGTGGATTAAGAAAAATTATGCTCACTTGACTTACTCTTCGACGTTAAGGGTTAACTAGGTGAGATTAATCCATTATAATTGCCATAGTTGTGGTTATGACAAGGAAAGGATTCCTTCACTCAACCCAAGCCAAGGTTCCATTTATGTCTTGAATCACAATTCACTTAGCGTAATCTTGTTTTGTTCTCTTTACTTGCATTAATTGTTCGTCAATTCATTTATTAGTTCATTAATTGCAATTTTTGTTGTTTTTTAATTTCTTTAATTTCTGCTTATAATTGAAACCCCTGATTTCACAACCAAACTTGTGCACTCGTAATCACTAGTTCTGTGGAAGACGACCCGGGACTTCAAACTCCTGGTTATTTTGTTTTGATTGTGAAAAATCTTTGAATTAAACTTTGACTGCGAGTTGGCTTGTCAGTTGGGACTATACTGGCAACGTGAATTTTTACACTTAAGAAACTCCAAAACCGACTTTCGGCTCGCGTCAAGTTTTTGGCGCCGTTGCTGGGGAACTAGTGTAATTGAGTGCCATAATTTTGGTTGTTGCGAATATGTGAATAGTGTAAATAGCTACTTTTTGGTTGTTTGGTTGTTTTTATTAGTAATTAGGATTTTGTTTCTCTTGTTTATTGATGTCTCTTGGTTTTTATTTTCTATTTTCTCTATGAGTTATCATCCTCTTTGTTTGGAGCATGGTTGTGATCATATTGTAGGAAATGATAACTTCAACTTTGGATTGCATCATGGGATGGAAAAATCAATTGAGGAAGGAGCAACATCCTCTATGTTAGAATGAGCCAAACCCTCCCCAATGTGCATATCCAAACCAAGGATATGGTGGGTTTCACATTGATTATATACTTCTATCCCCATATACTTATGACCCATATCCCCAACATAATCCTCAATTACTACATCTTCAAACACCATACCACTACCACCATCCACCTCCTTACATACCACCTCAATATAGTCACCAACATAAACCACCTTCCGATTATACAACCTTTCTCCCAACCAATGAACCTTCCTTTTCATCTAAATATGAAGTCCTCCAACCCTTGCCCCAAGAACAACAATACCTTCAAGCTTTTCTCCAAGAGCAAGAAGAATTTCGAAAGAAGCAAGGGTAATTCATGGCTACCATAGCCGAAGTGGTGAACCTCTTAGTTCTACTATGTTCAAGCAATCAAAGCACTTCTCTTAAGGAATGTGGAGGATCAACTAAAGAGTGTAGTCAGGAGGTGAACATGGAGTCTCAAGTGAAAAAAGAGGAGCTAAGGTTTGAACTACAACAAGAGAAGGAAGGTAAGATGAGTGAGTCAGAAGATGTAAAGGTAGAATTAAAGGAGATTGATCAAGAAGTGGATTCCATCATCAACGATTTTTTGTCCACATTGGTCAATACCCTCAATGATCTTGATAAACCTTCCCCCATTGGATTTGAAAAAGATGTTGATGTGGACTTCACACGACCTCCAAAATATGACGTCAGTGATGGGGAAGAGTTGGAAGAGGTTGGTGAAGGAGTTAACAACCAAGAGGTGGAGGCTTTTATGCAAGAATCCAAGAGAGTGACACCATTCCAAGTGCAATTTGAGTAGGTAACCATATCACGAATGAAGTCATTGGCCCACATCAATGTGCTATTTTGAAAATGGATCACCAACTTAAGGTCCTTCTTGGGGTGTTACATGATAGAGAAAGAATGTTGGTTGTCAAAGGAATCTAAGGCTCATCAAGAAAGCTAAATCAAGAATTGGAGTTCAAGTAGGACGCAAAGCACAATTGAGTGGATTTCGGAAAGTGTTAGGGTGCTTTAAGGGTAATTTGGGAGTTTGTCCATCCGACTTGAAAAATAAAGATCAACAAGAAGGTGAACGGAAAACTAGAATATGGGATCCTAGAGGAGTTTTAAAGACCAAACACAGGTGGAGATTCAAGAAAGAGTGAAAGCATAAGCCGCTTTGACAAAGTCTTCACCCAAATGTCCAACTTAAGGACAATAAACCAAAGTGTTAGGTGGGAGACACCCCACCATGGTAACATCTTTCTAACCCTCTTCTTGTTTATAGTCTTGGTTGATTGAATTTTGCTTCTTTTAGCTAGCTTAGGTTTAGTTTCATTTTTAGCTTAGTTGGATTGACTTTTAGTATGAATCATGTGTTTGTGAAGTGCTGCGTATTTTGAGGTTGAAAACCTTTATTTGAGATCATGTTTGGTGCCTTAGAAATTTAAAATTTTTTGGAGAAATAGAGTTTTGTGCATACGCACACACCTGTGCGTATGCACACTTATCCAATTTCTGTAATCCGTGCGTACGCACCCAGTTGTGCGTGCGCACACTTGTTTGCAACCTTCCTGTTGGGTGCGTGCACATATCCTTGTGCATACGCACACCAGGCATTTTCCCCTCCATGTGTACGCACGCATTTGTGCGCACGCACACATGACCGCTTTTTGTTAAAAAAAAAGCCTTCTATGCGTATGCACTAAGCTTTACGTATGCACAATTCTTAATTGCCTCCCTGCTGGGTGCGTGCGCACATGTTTATGCGTATGCACACCCTCCATTTCCACCTAGTGTGCATACGCACAAGTGTAGTTTTAAGCATAATTTTGATTGCATTTTGAATGAAGCACTAACGCATTTCCGCTCCCCCTCCATCCCTCTTTTCTCTTAACTCAGGTTCTGGCTTTTGCCTAGTTTTCTACTTATTCTAGTTAGTTTAATTGCATTTCATTTTGATTTTAGTAATTATATTAGGTTTAGTTTAGTTGTTTGTTGATTAGAATAAGTTGCAAGTGTTTGTTTGCTGCTTATTAGGTTGATTATTGATCGAATTTGGCTTGAAAGTTGATAACTATATGCACTACGTACTAAGTGTTTACTTAAATGCCTGAATGAATTTTTAGTTTAACGCATGTGTTGTAGCTACCATATGTGTTGGACTATATCCTTGTTTAGCATTCTAATCAAGAATTTTGCACTTTTGAATCATTATGATGATATTTTGGATTGAAATTTCAATACACTACAAAAAAGACGCTAAATTGTGGGGTTTTTTTCGGTTTTGCTGGGGTTTTTGACCCCCGCAAAAAGTGTTACGTCAGTTTGAAAAACTGACAGAGTTATGTGTCCTGCTATTTAATTGTGGCGGTTTTTAAAAAATCCCGTTACCTAGGATAAATTGCGGCAGTTTTTGACCCCTGCAATCAGCGGCAATTTCTAATTTTGCGGCAGTGTAAAACCGCCGCAATTTGGTAAGCCAAATTTAAAAAAAAATTGCGGGAGTTTGAAACTCCCATAAATCAATGAGCCAATATTAAAAAAAAACACAACATATTCAAGCATACATTATATCAAACAAGCTAATCAAATACAACCATTTCAAAACAATCTTTTACTTTGTCATTCTCACAAAATTTGTGAAATTTACATTAAGATCAAAATATTGATAAAAAAATGACATCCATTTAATCAAACATAGTATATGATTGCCAATTTAGTTGTCAATAAGAGTTCCTGCACAAAAAGATTAGAATAGAAAGTCATTAATTTAAGAGTTGTAATCAGTAAAAACTAATTTGTAATTGAAAGGTCATTACATATACCAGCCAAAACATAATAGAAACTTATTTAACAAAAACTAAGTTGTAATTAGCAATAGAGTTCGAATACATACCCAAGATCATGCTATGCTGTGAAGGGACATCTACAATTCATTCCAGATTTTGCCATGGATAAAACTGAAAAAGAATCCAATTGAAAGAATGCTCCATCCAAAATTCTTTTCCTTTTTTATCATAAACTTGCTAAATAAGGAATAAACTGACATTATGCTACAATTTATATGGATTTACATGTATACTCCAAAAAAATGAAAACAATAAACCGCTAGTTTGAACCATGAAGGCCAAGTATAGCATGAGTATGAAAATTCACGAGAACATTTTCAAGAAATTCACAATATGGCTTCAAAAGGCTAAGTATACAAATTAATTAGAAAAATACCAGCATTGAACCATGTATGTTTTCATGCACAAGTTATTGATTCTTCTTTAGTTCGGTGTAAGAATCTACTCGATTTCAGCTAATTTGATTTGAGGTACAACTTACTATGAGATAAATCTCTTCCAAACCTGTTTTCCCCCTTTTTATTTTTCCACCAATAAGACTCAAAAATTATTTATACAAAAAAAAAAATGTCAGAAAGTAATTTCCTTATTCACATGCATTGGTATACTTGTTTTTTAATGTCAAAATTGAACAAATGGTACCTTCCAACGTATAGAGTATCACCAATGAACACAACTCCCATGGCAGTAGAAATAACAAATGAGTGGCCTGAATGTTGCTACAACTATTAAAGGCATTAGAATTAAAAAAAAAACACAATTCTTCACTAATTACCTTGCTTGAAAGATATCAAGTTTGGAATCATAGTTAAATAAGACATGTAAATTATCGATCCCTACGAGAAAAAAATGCATAGCATTAAATCAAACCCTTTACCATTAGCCAAAAACTATATACATAACTTGATTATTAGGATGAACAACTCTTCTCTGATTCATGAAGAACATAACACTGCTCTAATTCAATATTCTAAACCACAATAATTTATTAGTTGAATGGTAAAAATACACATCAAACATGGTAAAAGAACTATAACAATCTAATTAAGATAGCATATACCAAAGAAAACAACGATTATGTTCCTTGATTGATAAAGGGAAAGCCGTGAATAGTAGTAACAGCGAACAGCGAACAACGAAGCATGAACATCAAGTGAAACCAAACAATAGTAGTGATACAAATAGAGAAGTGAATAGCAACAATAATTGAAGGAAGAGACGACCAAAACCACTAACCTGAAGAGCAGTTGGAGAATAGAGCCACTGTGAGAGTGTTATAGAGGCATATCAATTTAGAATCCAAAACAACAATAATACACAAGTAAACATGCAATTTAGAATCTAAAGTGTTATAGAGTCATATCACTGAACACTTGGCATGCATGAATTTAAACAACAATAATTATCACAATCCAAGCAAATCAAATGCACGAATTCTTTAATTTTAAGCACATCAAACTAAAATTAATAAAGAATTATTAGCCAAATCATCAACGATACCAAACTCAAGAACTAAAAAAACATATTCAAAGTTCACTAACTATTTACAAAGCATGCCTATTAACGAAAATGATAAGACAAAGGCCAAAGTAACTCATTAAGTTCTTAACTTATACAATATTAAAGGCATTAATATTAAAAAAAATAAGAACACAAGCTAATAAGGAAAAGTAAAAAAACCCAATATGAGTAACTAAGTGAGAATTAGGGAATATTCAAATAAAGTTTGACCAAGTTAATTCTTTGGTTGACATGTATGCTAAATGTGACAGATTCGGGGAAGCAAATAGGATTTTTGCAAATTTAGCTCTTCAAAGTTCAGTTGCTTGGACATCCCTGATCTCGGGTAATGTTCAGAAGGGACACCCTGAAGAAGGTATAAAGCTATTCATTGAGATGCAAAGAGCTGAAAAGACTACAGATGCAGCTTGATGAATCCACATTTTATGATATTTATTTGCTCTATTTGGATGGATTTCATCAACTTTTCCTACACTTATTCAATGAAATAGCATAGTTTCATGATTTCTTCCTAAATTATGCTTGAAAGTGAAAACATGCTTTTTAGGCCTTTTAATTGCTAAATTTTATTCACTTTAATCCCATTTGGTGCCTTGATGTATTTGTTATGTGATTTCAGGTTTCCAAGGCAAGCATGGGTTGAAGAAGTGAGAAAAAGAGCATGCAAAAGGGAAGAAACCATGAAGAAATTGAGTTTGGAAATTCCAGCATTTGTGCGCACGCACAACTATGCATGCGGACGCACAAGGAAGATTTGCGAGCGACGCGTGCGCGTGGGAGTGAATTGCACCAAACGACGCATACGCGTGACCCACGCGTACGTGTGACACGAGTCACGTGAGCTCATTAATGCAAATTGCTGGGGGCGAATTCTGGGCCTCCAAAACCCAATCCAACTCACTTCTGAAGCTATTTCAAACCCAATTTAAGTGGAAGCAAGGGGGCAATTAGGTTTAGCTTTTGTTATGTTTTTCTCTTAGTTTCTAGAGAGAGAAGCTCTCCTCTCTCTCTAGAATTAGGTTAGGTTTAGTTTAATTTCCTTTAATTTCAGTCTTTAATCCTTGTTTTGATGTAGTTTCCTTTATATTTTCATGCATTCTTGTCTTTATCTTCTTTATTTCTCTTGTTATTTCCTTTATTTTGTCATTTTTATGTTATGAACACTCTTTGTTAATTTTAATTTCAATTAATGCAATTTATGTTTTATGTTCGTTTAATGCGTTTTTTAGTTGTTGTTATTATTTTCTTGCTTTTGGTAGTTAGCTTTTATTTTTAATGCAATTTAATGTTATTTTATTTTCATGCACACCAAGTGTTTGACAAAATATTTGGCTTAGTTTTTACTTAGTTTTTCTTCACTCTTGGCTTGGCATTGATGACTTTGGTGACCCTTGAGTCATTGATGTCCATTCTTGTTGATACATTAGAGTAGTTAGTTGATTTGCTTTCCATTAACTCTAAGTGACCCCATAGTGTTGACTTAGGACTTATGGATTGGAATCAACTATGTCTATTTGACTTATCCTCGATGTAGGGTTGACTAAGTAGGATTAACTCTTCATAATCATCATGTGTTTGTGATCAATGTCTAGGATAGGTAACCTTAGCTCTCAATTACTTGCCAAGAGGTTTCTTGCACTTTAATTTTCCTTGCTTTGACTTTTATTGCTTTGATATTTAGTTTCTTGCATGTTTAGCTTTTCACACTCTTGGTTGAGAAATTGGGTGTTTCAGTGGAATTGAGTTGTGGATGTCCATTACGTATTGTGTGAGGATTGTTAATTGGTTTGGTTTCCCTGGACTCTAAGTGACCCATAGTGTTGACTAGAACTTAGGGATTGGAATCAATTATGCCCTTTTGACTAATTCTCAAGTAGGATTGCCTAATTAGGATTAATTCCACACAATTGCCATGTTTGTGGTCCATAACTAGGATAGGAATCCTTAATTCCCCAATTCTCACCAAGAGCTCTTTGTAGTATTTAATTTCCATTTTCATTACCTTTACTTGCTTTACATTTCATTACTTGCATGCTTGTTTCCTTCCTTGCTATTTACATTTCTTGCCTCACTTGCAATCTCCAATCCCCCATTTCCCCATAGCCAATAATAATGACATTTCATTGCAACTCCTAGGGAGAACGATCCGGGAGCTAAATACTCTTGGTTATAATAATTATTTTGGATTGTGACATCCTTTGAATTGACATTTGATTATGAGAATTCGTTGTTGGTTTGGACTATGCTACCAATAAATTGATTCTTGTTTTGATTGATTCTAAACTGGCAATAATTCTCTTATCACAGCTACCTATGCCAGCATCCTAAAAGCCTGTGCAAATTTAACCTCACAGGCTCTGGGAAAGCAGTTGCACTCGCACATAATCAGATCAGGGCACATATTGTTTTTTTAATCAGATCAGTGCACATATTTGTGAATTAGGGAGTATATAAATCAAATGTACAAATTCTTCAATTTTGAGTATAGTAGTCCAAAATCAATCAAGAATTATCATCCAAATCATCAACAATACCAAACTCAAGAACTAAAATAACATGTTCAAAGTTCACTAACTAAAGCTAATTCTAATTTGAAAATCCTAATTCAAACTAAGCTACACCTAAAAATTCATATTCAATTAAATGCAAAATAAATCCCAACAACAAAATCAAAATAAACCTAGAAACTTCATCAACTACAAGATAAAAAAAGAAAATAAAACCTGGTAAATTAACAAAATGCATTATAGGGAGAGGGGGATGCTAGTTGAACTCAGAAATGGAGTAGCTAGCAGTTACAATGAGCAGAGGGGATGAATGTGGTGGCGCAATAGAGATCGCTAGAATGACGCTGGCAATGGCTGTGCAAGGAAGGTTGATGCAGAGGAAGCAGTGGTAGTTAAAGAGGGGTGTGGTGGGTCGTGGCTCAGTGATCAAGGATAAATAAAGAGAAAGGAAGAGGGACGGAAGTGTGGCAACAGGCGAACAGTAAGCAAGAGCATCAGCAACGCAACCAAGAGCAGTAATAGCCAACGAACAGAGTTTCTGACGAGAATATAGGTTTAGGAAAGGATAGACGATGGGTTTAGGGAACAAAGGCTCAGCAAAACAGAGCTTCTGATGAGAATCACAGACGATGAATTTAGGGAAGGATTGAGAAGAAGGTTTTGGTTTGGGCGGGTTTAGGTTTTCATTTTGCGCCAAATTTTGGGAAAAATGAAAGAAGCGGCTATTTACCCAAGATTAAAAACTTTTTAATGGGGTTTATAGAACTCCCGTAGATTAAAAATAAAAAATCATGTAAATTGATTTCCGAAAAATGAAAAGAGAAAAAGGACTTCTCTTAGTAATTTTGCAGGGTTTATAAAAAGTCCTGTTAAATAACTGCGGTAAAATAAAACATTTTTTGTAGTGATAATGTACTTGTTGGTTGCTTTGGGTTGCTAACACCAAATTGATATGGAAATTGACATTTGATTTCATATTTGGAGAAAGTTTTAACAAGTGCATATTGAATTTAGTGAATTGAATTGAATTGCTTGTTCATCATGGGTTTCAATTCAATATAATCACATACCAAGGTTCTTGTTCTTCAATGCTTTGTATTTGTTTTAGTGACTTGAATTGATTTTTACCAAGCTTGTCCCTTTTTAGAACAAGCACTTTGTCTATCTGATTATTCCTTTAGTTTTGAGGATGAATAAGTAATCTTCTTTTCATTATTGAATTGGTTATTGTTTATTGTGCTATTTCATACTAATCTTGCGCTTTCACTTACACAATTACAATATCTAATATTTCCTAGATTCAGTTTACTCTTGTTATATTTGCCTAAGCTTGCTTGTGCTTCAATCTTTGCTTATTCTATGACTTGCAACTTAGGTCACTTAATTGAGGAACTTAGACTTCATTTTGCAAGCGTGTGGTTTCTGTTTTAACCGGTCAATGTGTGTGTTCTAACCGCATACACATTTAGAATACATACATTATCTTTTATCATACCACACTACTATGAACTCTTCCTCAATTCCTGTTTATTTGATTTGTAAAGCAGCTCGAGCCTAGTGCCCACCAGCTGAAGGTGGAGATTCATAGCTTCTATGGCCCCCGGATTGTATGCTTGCACGGAGGATCGTGCAACGATTAAGTGTGGAGGAGGATTCACAATTATGGGGCGTAAATTTCTCTTTCTGAACACTTTTGCACTCTATTTTGTTTTTCTGTAGATATTATGTTTTGTGGATGTTTGTTGATATTTTTTATTTTTGCACCGTACCTTGTTATATCTTAGTTTGTTTCTAGTTTTTTTGTAGTGACTATTTGTATTTTGCCTAGTATAGGAAATAAGTTCGGTAAAAACAACAAAAGAATTTTCAAGAAATCTCTTTTAGGGCATTCTGTTGATTAGATTCGAAATATTGTTCTTCAAACTTGCTTGAATTATCTTGTAGAACGTAGTTTTAGAGCTAAGAACACACAACCTTGTGAGGTTTTAGCCAAATTGTGTGGTTGTATCATATAACCACTATTTTCATTCTTGTGTGTATTCTCTTTCTATGATTGCAATCTTTGATTTGTTTGATTCTTTATGTCAATTGTTTGATGTATATATGCATTTATATGATAGATGCCTTCATTTCAATTAACTCACTTACCCCATATAGCCTACCATTTCATCTACCTTTGTTAACTCACTTTGAGCTTTTTTAACCCCCTTTTGTTCTTCATGTTACCACATCACTAACCTTAAGCGGGAAATAATTAATCTCCTTATTTGAAACTTTGATTAGCTTAGGATAGTGAGTATGTATGTCATTTAAGTGTGGAAAAATTTAGGAACTTTGGTTGATGAAATATGGTTCATGCTCTTTATTGAAAAATCTTGAAAATTTAGGTACATACTCATGTAGTAATTATGTAAACAATATGCATTCACCTTTTGCATATATTATGTTATTGTTGAAAAAAAATAGAGAAAAGAAAAGAATAAAAAAGGGACAAAATGCCCCAAAGAAGAGTAATAATAACAATGCATATGTGTTGTGATTCAAAAGAATGCATGAGTATATGAAAAAGTGAGATTATGGGTAGCTAGGTATTGTGTTGGAATTACATAGGTTGTTATATGTTAGGTGAGAGCTTAAGTTGATTAAAGATTCAAATTCTAGCTCACTTAGCCATATATAACCTTACCTTGATCCTAGCCCCATTACAACTTTATGAAAAGTTCTCATGATAATTGTATTTATACATTGAATAATTGTTGATTGTTAGATGAAAAATAATTCTTGGAAAGCATGATTAGAGGAGATTTGAGTGAATCAACTCTAAACACCTGAGCGATTAGAGCGTATACACATCCAGTGAGGGGTTCGATTGCTCAATTCTATGTTTCCACCTCTTATCTTGTGTTTTCTTACAAGTTGCCTTATTAATTTTGAAAATTTTTAATCAACTATTTGGATTTTGATGATATTGCACTATTTCTTTGCTTTAGCCCTAATGATCTATTTTGGATTGATTGGAATTTATTTGTTTGTTTTTTGCCAAGCTCAATAGAAAACCATAGTATAACTAGAAGTAGTTGGCATTTAGTGTAGTTGCATGCATATAGGTAGTTTCATTTAATAAGTTGCTTGCCCTTTATCCTTCTCTTTTGATTGTGATTAGCATGAGAACATGCTATTGTTTAAGTGTGGGAGAATTGATGAATCTACATTTAAGAATAAATTTTAGATTGAATTGAGTGAATTTCATCATATAAACCTACATTTATTCACTTAAATAGCATACTTGTGTGTTTTCTCTCTAAATTGTGTCCAAATGTGAAAACATGCTTTTTTATGCCTAATTTAATCAATTTTATTCCACTTTCATTCCATTCGATGCTATGATATTTTTGGTGGGTGATTTCAGGTGCAATAGGTAAGAATGGTTTGATAGGAGTGGAAAAGAAGCATGCAAATGGGAGAAAACATGGAGAAACAAAGGAGAAGAGCATTCCAGAGTGTGTGTACGCACACACCTGTACATACGCACAAGTTCAAATTCTAGCTCACTCAGCCATATATAACCTTACCTTGATCCTAGCCCCATTACAACTTTATGAAAAGTTCTCATGATAATTGTATTTATACATTGAATAATTGTTGATTGTTAGATGAAAAACAATTCTTGAAAAGCATGATTAGAGGAGATTTGAGTGAATCAACTCTAAGCACCTGAGCGATTAGAGCGTATACACATCCAGTGAGGGGTTCGATTGCTCAACTATGTTTCCACCTCTTATCTTGTGTTTTCTTACAAGTTGCCTTATTAATTTTGAAAATTTTTAATCAACTATTTGGATTTTGATGATATTGCACTATTTCTTTGCTTTAGCCCTAATGATCTATTTTGGATTGATTAGAATTTATTTGTTTGTTTTTTGCCAAGCTCAATAGAAAACCATAGTATAACTAGAAGTAGTTGGCATTTAGTGTAGTTGCATGCATATAGGTAGTTTCATTTAATAAGTTGCTTGCCCTTTATCCTTCTCTTTTGATTGTGATTAGCATGAGAACATGCTATTGTTTAAGTATGGGAGAATTGATGAATCTACATTTAAGAATAAATTTTAGATTGAATTGAGTGAATTTCATCATATAAACCTACATTTATTCACTTAAATAGCATACTTGTGTGTTTTCTCTCTAAATTGTGTCCAAATGTGAAAACATGCTTTTTTATGCCTAATTTAATTAATTTTATTCCACTTTCATTCCATTCGATGCTGTGATATTTTTGGTGGGTGATTTCAGGTGCAATAGGTAAGAATGGTTTAATAGGAGTGGAAAAGAAGCATGCAAATGGGAGAAAACATGGAGAAACAAAGGAGAAGAGCATTCCAGAGTGTGTGTACGCACACACCTGTACATACGCACAAGTTCTAGCACGTGACTTCAATAAAAAGTCATGTGGCTCGCAATTTTGGAGGCTTGGAGGCCCAATTCTGCATGTTCTGAAGCTTATATGGAAGGGCTAGCAAGGGGAGAAGGGACCATAACACACTTAGGCATTTTTAGATCATTTTTAGAAGTTTTAGTTTAGTTTTTTCCTTATAATTTTTCTCTCAACTTTCTTAGGGTTTAATTATGGTTTATATTACAAGCTTACAATTTCCATTTTGATCTTGGATTCTAGCTTGCTTCTATTATAAGTAATTCTTGATTTTCTCTTTAATTACAATACTTGTGCTACACTTTCTTATAGTTTAAGTCACTTTGAGTTATCAGACTCAGCAGTTGATTGAAAATTGGGAATTGCTGATTGATTTGGATCGCTCTAATGCTAGTCTTTCCACAGGAGTTGACTAGGACTTGAGGATCAAATTGATTGGTCCACTTGACTTTCCTTGCCAAGAGATTCTTTATAATTATTAATTTATTTTTCTTGCTATTTAAATTACTTGTTCTCTATTTCCAAAAACCCAAAAATATACCCTTTTCCATAACCAATAATAAATCATACCTCCCTACAATTCCTTGAGAAGACAACCCGAGGTTTAAATACTTCGGTTATAAATTTTATTGGGTTTTGTTACTTGTGACAACCAAAGTTTTTGTACGAAAGGATTCTCTGTTGGTTTAGAAACTATACTTACAACGCGATTATTTTTTTAAAAATTCTTTACTGACAGAAATCCGATCGTCAAAAAATGGCGCCGTTGCCGGAGAATTGCAAACGTGTGCCTTATTATTGGTTATTGTAAATATTTGCTTTTTGCTTGTTTATTTATTTTTATTTTTGCTTTTTCGTAAATCAAGAGGATATTTGTTTTTATTTAGTTATTAAAATTTTCGAAAATAATGTTCCTTGTTCTTTCTTGATTTTCAAGTTGTTCTTCGTGTTCATCTTGACCTTCAAGTTGTTCTTGGTTGTTTTCTTCGTTTTGATCTAAAAATTTTAAGTTTGGTGTCATTTTATTGTTTTTCTCTTTTCTCATTAAATTCAAAAATATCTTTTCTCTTTATTTTAATTTCAAATTTCAAAATTTAAATTTAAAATTTTAAAAATCAAACCTTTTCAAAATTTAAACCTTTTTCAAATCTTTATCTTATATTGTTGTCAGTGTTTCTAGTTTTAGGAGTTTATTTTCATTAATTTTTATTAATTTTTGTCTTTAATTGCTACTATGAATTCTCACCCCCTCTGGTTTCAAATTTGGTTCCAATGTTGTTGTAAGAAATGGAAACTATAATGAAAATAGGCATCAAGGTTGGAAGAATCAAAGATGGGAGGAGCCACAAGGATTTGATCAACCCTCTTGGCAACAACCCCCTCCAGTACGCTATAACCAACAACCATTCTATGATGCATACCAAGACAATAGTTATGGTGGACCTCTTTGTGACAAACCACCTCCACCAAATTACTATGGTCAATAGTCATTCCAGGGAGTATACCAAGATGATGAATATGGTGGACCCCCTTGTAGTTACCAACAAGCCCCGCCATATGCTTATGAACCGCCTCCCCAACATACCTTCGAACCACCATACTCACAAGCACGTTACCACCAAACACCCCCATATGACCCTAACCCACATCAACCACACCAACCACCATATGAACCACACGTAGAACCACCACCTCAATATTCACCATCTCCATTGGATAACAACACACTCATATCTAATATCATTGGTCTCACCTCTACACTCCAAAATCTTATATCCCACATGGACCAACCCTCTACCTCCAATATTCAACCTTCAAGCTTCAGTGTGCTTCTTTTTCAACCACATAATAATATTCCCATCCCATCACCACCCTCCATGGAAGAGCACCCACATCCATCAATCCAAGAGCAAGATGATCCCAGTTATGCTATTGATATGGAACAAGAAAGAAGGAATCATCTTCGCGAATCCATACTTCATAAGAAGCTAGAGGAGGCCCTACACATGAAGGTAGTGGAGACCCTTGAAGTCGAAGGAGTGGTTGAAGAATTAGTGGAGGAAGACATCAAGGAGGAGTTTGATTTTGTCTTAGAGCAAGAGGAGGCCCAAAATATGGAGATAGGAGAGACCCTTGAAGATGAAGGAATAGTTGAAAGGAGTTATCATGGAAAGAAAATCATCAAGGATGAGTACGATTTTATACTAAAACAACTGGACAAAGTAGTAATTATTGAAGAGGAAGAAGTGGTTGAAGACTTAGGAGATGCTGAACCTCCATGGGAAAGTCCAGTCATAGAACCTCCTTCCAAGACGTCTGAATTTGATATTGAAAAGGGTGTACAACCTCCAAGGCATATCATGGCTAGAGACTTTGAAGAGGTTGATCAAGAGATGGAGATTAAAGAAGAAGAAGCACAACCTCCCATGCCCTTGGTGAGTAATGAAGAAGATATTAAATTGGAAGAAAGCTACCAAGAGGAAGAGGTTGAAATTGAAGAAGCTTGCAAAGAGGTGGAAGTTATCAAGGAAGAGCACAAGGGAATGGAGCTTGAAATCACCTTGCCAAAGTTGTTGGAGACCTCTCCCCCAAAGCCATTACCATCCAATACAACATTCAAGTGGGTAAAATACTTATCCTTAACCTTTACCTTCCCACTTGAATATGGGTTACTTGAGACAGATGGCCAGCTTAGAGCTCTCTGTGGCTTTAAGAGTAAGAGGAAGATGGTTAGTGGTTGGCAACACAATCCTAGGCTCATTGTGGTTGGGAGCTCAAAGTCTAAATGCAAGGGTTGGTGTAGAGCTCGATTGAATGGGTCTAGGAAGTTGTTTGGACACCTTATTGAGAATTCAGATTGCTTGCCACCCGGTTGGGACAATGGTGATTCACTTCAAGACGGGTGTAGAAATAAGATTTGGGATCTAGGCATACAAGATGATCAAATTTGGGAGCTCAAAGCTTGTGAAGAACTCTATCAAAGCTTGAGAAATTTACTTGGTATTGATAGAGCTTATTGGAAATCCAAGCATTGGTGGAAGTTTCAAGACGATCAAGCACAAGCCACCATGACAAGGAGCTCACCAAATGTCCAACTTAAGGACTTTAACTAAAAGTGCTAGGTGGGAGACAACCCACCATGGTATGATCGTTCAGTTTCAGTCTTAGTTTTATTTTACTTTATTCTATTTTTAGTTTTATTTTTGTTAATGACTCTTCTCATAATCTCTGCATATAGCCTGCATTTGCATTTGCATACTGCATATAAAAAAAAGGAGCACGCGACGCGTCAGCGTCGCCGACGCGTTCGCATCATAAGTGCTTTCGCAACAAGAAGAAAAGAAGCAGAGAGTTATGCGGAAGCGTGGCTGGAGGCGTGCCTTAGGCACAAACACGCCCACGCAAACACGTCCCTGACGCGTCTGCGTCAATTGAAAAATCAACCTCCCACGCGTGCGCGTCGCCCATGCGCACGCGTGACCCTGTGAAATCGACGTAAAGAGGTGTATGGCAGAGAGTTATGATGGAGTGGGGCTGGAATGGTGCTGGAAGCACAAGCCCTACCACACGAACGCGTGCCCCACGCAGCCGCGTCGTTTTTCAAAATATGGCCATTCACGCGTGCGCGTCACCCACGCGCACGCGTCACCCAAATTTTTGGCAAAATACGTATAAAACAGAGAGTTGTGCGTATGCGAGGCTGCTCTCGCGCCAATGGCACAATTCATTTCACGCGAACGCGTGACGCACGCGTCCGCATCACTGGAATATCGCGCCAACCATGCGATCGCGTGACCAACGCGTCCGCGTCAAAAGCGACGCACAGCTTATCCAGATCAGCGCTTAATATCTTATCTTTTCCTTCCCAAATCTAATTCTTTTCTTTTCCTTTCTTATTTCTTTCTTCTATCTTCTTCCCTCTTTATTCTTTTTCACTTTTTACTTTCTCATTCCTTATTTTTCTTCACTTTCATCAACAAGGTTCTTTTCTTTCTTCTTTCCCTCTTTACTTTTCCTTTATTATTTTTATTTTTATTTTCTTTTTCTTTTTACTTTCGTTATCTATATTTCCTTTTTCTTTCTTTTTTCTTTTTTTTCCTTTAATTGGTGTTAGAAATTTAATTAGGTGATTATTTACTTCTATATTTTGCTTGTGAGTTATTGTGGAATTGTTTGACAATTAATATTACTTCTTAAATAATTGCTTGCATGTTCAATTTAATACTTTCAATAACATATTCACCATGCATGCTATGTGTTTGTGAAAAAGCCTGTATGGCATTGTGCATATTTAAATATTCTATTCTACTACTCTACTGCCTGCTTTTCACAAAACCCCTTTTTATATATTATTGATTGAATATAATTGTCAATACAAACAGATTGTTAGTTTGAAAGAGTTGATAATCAAATTGGGCATTTAATGCTTGATCTATGCTACTCATGCCTTTACCGGCATACCAATAAACATCTTTCATCTACTTGCCATCATATGCACTTGCTATATTTCCATTGATGAACTTTTCACATGTAGTCATGACCATGTGTTAACGACATCCCTCTTTACCGTGCATTGATTATCACTTATACCATCCCCTTCCTTGCTCTAACCCTTAAGTTTTAAAGTTACTTACACTACAAGAAAAAGCAATATTTGTAACAAAAAAAATTGTTACAAAAGACCAGAATTTTGAAACAAAAGAAATTTGTAACAAAAAAAGGCCTGTTGCAGTATATCCCGTTACAAAAAGTTTTTGTAACAAAAAATGAAACTGTTACCATACTTTTTGATACAAAAATCAAAATTTGATACAAAAGTGATAACAAATTTAACAAATATACTCTTTTTTGTAACATTTTAGATTTGTGTTATAATATTTTGTTACAAAATACTACTTACTTTTGTAACATTTTTTATTCTTAGTTACAAAAATAGATTCATTTTTGAATATTTATTTAAATAATTGATATATCAATTAATTTTTTAAACGCGCTAACTCAATATTTATATAATATATAATCATATAGATAATTAAAATATCTTACATATAATTAAGATTCCTTTTTAGGATGGCCACCAAGAAGGGTAAAGAGAAAGCTGCTCCCAAAACACCAGCAAGGAGAGGAACCAAGAGACCTCCAACTAAGGCGCCTCCATCTACAAGCGTCAGTTGGAGCAACCCGTCCACTTGTACATCTTAGCATGTACTGAGGACGATGCAATCTTTAAGTGTGGGGAGGTCGATACCGATCTCCATGGGTTAGTTATTTTCTTCTCAACACCAATATATTACTTTATTTGTTAGTTCATTGTTGCATTTGCATGTTTGTTTGATTTTATGCATTCAGTTACTACTTGGTTAAAGTAATAAATTTCTTTTCAAGACTCTATTTTATAATATTTCACTAATTTAAATTGAAAAAAAAATTTTGTGTTAAAACTTGTTTGAGATTATAAATTGGAACATGAATTATAGCTAAATAACACACAACCTGTGAGATTTGAGCTTAATTACATGGTTACATTATTTAACCATAATATTTTATTCTTGTGTATTTTCTTCTCTATGATTGCAATCTTTGCTTTGTTTAATTCTATATGTCCATTATTTAGTGTATTTACATGCTTGCATATGATTGAGGCCATCATTTGTCATTAACTCACTTATCCCAAATAGCCTACCCTTTTATGTCACCCTTGTTAGCCACCTTGAGCCTTTTATCCCCCTTGTTCTATATTTTATCACATCACTAACCTTAAGCAGAAAAATAAATTAAATACCCCAATTGAATCTTTGGTTAGCTTAAGATAGTGTGTTAACTAAGTGTGGAGAAACTGTGGGTACCTGGGTTAATGAAAGTGTATAGTGTTTAAATGATAAAATATTGAGAATTTGGGTACCTACTCATGTGAAACCAGAAAAATCAAATATCCATGTGCATTGATATGTTATGGTTTGCTTTTATATATATATAAAAAAAAGAAAAAAAGAAAAAAATGAAATGAAAAAAAAAAGTATAAAAAAATAAAAATATATATTTCCAGCATAAATAAATAAATAAATAAATAAGGGGACAAAATTACCCCAATGTTAAGTTAATGAAAAATCAATGTATATGTGATAAAATTAAAGAAAAGTTGATACATGAGTATGATATGCAAAAAATGGGAATTTCGGGTAGCTAGGCATGATTTTAGAAGTACATAGAACCTCACCCTTACCTTAGCCCCATTACAACCATGAAAAGACCTCATGATGTTTGCATTGGTACATTAAATTTTTGTTGATTGGTTAGATGAAGAACAAAGTTTAGAAAGCATGACTAGAGAAGAGTAGAGTGAATTAACACTAGACACTTGAGAGATTAGAGTGCATATACACTACCAGTGAGGGTTCAATGCTTGATTTTACGTTCCCTGCTTTCATGAGCGGTCTTCTTACAAGTTTACTTGTCTTTACTGTATAATTTTAATTAGTGGAATTTGATTTATGTTTGTCTTCAAGAGCATATTTACTTTTAACCAAGTAGGTAGAAACATCTTAGCATGTAGCTACATTCATATAGAATAGATTGCATTGCATAAGATTCCACCATTCTACCTTCACTCTTTCTCTTGGATTTAGCATGAGGATATGCTAATGTTTAAGTGTGGGGAGGTTGATAAACCCATATTTTATGATTCATCTTGTGCTCAATTAAGTGTTTATATCAATTCTTCACCCACTTATTCATGTGAATTGCATGGTTTTACTATTCCTTCCTTATTTTATGATATATGTGAAAACATGTTTCCTATGCTTTAAAAATATTAAATTTAATTATCCTTTATCACCACTCGATGCCGTGATTTGTGTGTTAAGTATTTTCAGGCTTCATAGGGCAGGAATGGCTTAAAGGATGGAAAGGAAACATACAAAAATGGAAGGAAAGCACAAAAATGGAGTTTTGAAGAAAAGGCAGTGACGCGCACGCGTGGACGAAGCGGACGTGTGCCTAGAGCAGAACGCAAATGACGCGGACGCATGACTGACGCGTACACGTGACAAAGATAAACTCCAAGCCACGCGAACGCGTGACCCACGCGCACGCATGACGGATGCCACGTGCAGTAAATTGCAGAAGTTGCCCCCAGCGATTTCTGGGCCCTTTTTCGGCCCAAATCCAAGTCAGAAACACAGAATATAAGCCAGAGAATGGGGGAATCAAAGGGAGGATGAGAAAACAACTTTCAAATACACAATTTTAGGTCTTAGATGTAGCTTTTAGAGAGAGAGGCTCTCTCCTCTCTCTTAGGATTTAGGATTTCGATTAGGATTAGGATTTAGGATTTCTATTATGATTAGGCTACTTCTCTTCAATCACAGGTTCAATGTTCCTTTAATTTATGTTTCTCTTCTACTTTTATTTATTCTAATGCTTTTACTTGTATTTAACTTATGTTGCCCTATTGGCTTACGAACTCTTCATGTTAAGATTTGAATATTCTATTTAATGCAATTTGAGGTATTTTAAATTAATGATTGTTTTACTCTATTTATGATGCTTTCAATTTAATTTAGATTTATTTTCTCCTTTTGGCTTTGGTTAAGTAATTGGTAACACTTGAGTTATCAGACTCAGAAGTTGATTGAAAATTGGGAATTGCTGATTGATTTGGATCGCTCTAAAGCTAGTCTTTCCATAGGAGTTGACTAGGACTTGAGGATCAAATTGATTGGTCCACTTGACTTTCCTTTATTTAGTAAGGGTTAACTAAGTGGGAGCAAAATCCAATTCGCATCACACCTGATAAGGATAACTAGGATAGGATTTCCAGTTCTCATACCTTGCCAAGAGATTCTTTATAATTATTAATTTATTTTTCTTGCTGTTTAAATTACTTGTTCTCTATTTCCAAAAACCCAAAAATATACCTTTTTTCATAACCAATAATAAATCATACCTCCCTGCAATTCCTTGAGAAGACGACCCAAGGTTTAAATACTTCGGTTATAAATTTTATTGGGTTTTGTTACTTGTGACAACCAAAGTTTTTGTACGAAAGGATTCTCTGTTGGTTTAGAAACTATACTTACAACGCGATTATTTTTTTTTAAATTCTTTACTGACAGAAATCCGATCGTCAGTTGCCTTGTGCAATGCAACCTACATCCAGTCACCACCACAATAGTGGTTAAATTTTCACTATAGTCAAAGTATTACATATACCAATTTCCTAGGATTCACATAATCCTATATGGACTCACAAGTTTCTTCCTAAACTTGACTTGGTTATGTTAATACCTAAACTCTTTACACTAAGTGCTTACCCAACTAACAAAGGGTACCTCATAGGTACTTGACACAAGATAGAAAATTACAACCAAAGGAAATTAGAATCCACTCTTGGCTTTTCTCTCAAATATTTCACTCAGCCTTTTTCACTCTTAGGCTTTTTCTCAATGTCTTTCTCACAGCCTTTTACCTCTCAGATATTACAGAAAGGTATACATTGAAATTGAAATACAAAACTGTAAACATGAAGGAGATTGATGCATAACAGCCTTTGTTGCTATAAGTTAAACTGGATTTAGCTAACTCTGATTAAGCTCTTCATCTTGGCGGAATGCTTCTTTAACTTAGAAACACTATCCAAAATGTTGAACTCTTCACAGGGAAGCTCTCAAACAAACAAAGATTCTGGTTCTTTCTCCTTACCTCTAACTGGGAACCTTTTTCTTTTTGTACCTTATGCTGAAAGCCAGATAGGGTTTCTCTTCAGTCAACTCCTTGGACTTTAAGATCTCAGAAATCATGCCTCCTTTTTCTTCAATCATCCCCAAAATTAGGGATTTTGAAACTGATTCATTTGCTTTGATCGAGGTCCACAGAGCATTAGAAAGATGTCTTCTCAGTGACAATCCCAAAACCATACCATTGATAAGGTGCTTTGGCTTCAAGTAACACTTTGAGCCATCGATTGAAAGCAAAGATAATCCATCACCAGTTTCTTCTTCTTTCCCAAAATGGTATCGCAGAGAGTAGGAGAAGGAGTGAAGAAATCAACTTGCATGCAAATGAAAATTATTTACCTTTAACCTTTGACTTTGCTTAACATGCTTTGATTAGTGGGATATAACCTTGCTTTCATGATGAATTTTTCTCTTTCTTTCTTCTCTGGTGAAAGAACTAGGAAGAAGAAACTCTCTCTCTTTTCTCAAGAATCTGACAGAAGCAAGCAATGTGAACGTTGGCTTCAACTTGGATGAATTGCATTGGGCTTGGATTTTCTTGTCAATTCATTCCGCCCAATAGCTATGTTTGTTACTTTCACTTGGGCTTTGATTGAAGATATGGGCAACTCCTCTTTCCTTGTTTCTTTTTGTTTGGGATGCTTTATTTATTTGGCCTGCATCACTAAATATAATCAATCAAAACTAATTGGGTATTTATCCCAATAATTCAATATTTGTCATCATCATTTAAATTAGTTGTGTACTCAACTCAACAACAGTTGTTAGGATAATTTAAGTGTACGAAGCTTCTCATTACTTAATGGCAAGATATAATATATGCTTTTTTTTTACTTTTATACATTGTTCAAAAAATTTTTTGTTTGTTGAATGTAACTCATGGTGGAACTAAATCTTTTTTGTAGCTTCTTCCATCTGCATTTGCTTCTCAAGCATTCCCATCAAGGCTGGATTTCATTTATGTTACAAAAATACGTAAATCATCTATCTTAATGAAGCTTAGATGGAGGATTACAAGGTCATTGGAGGCATTTCTCATTAGGGGTTGGTACAGATTCTCTGTTGCCTACAGGTTAAAGGGAGGGAGTGTTGTGCGGTTTAGCGTGAGGTTATTACCTTATTAGCACTAGTGAAATATGTATTACTTGGTCCACCTTAGGAAAATTATTAATAGTAACCTCCATGAGTGCTAAATAGGTAGTGTTGTTTCAACAGTTTCTAATCCTTTGGTGTTTTTGCTTGCTTATAGTGTAATGAAGTTCTAATAAAAAAATTATGTTTATATTTATTGTATCCCACTAGATAGATATATTACATACCAAGGCAGTTGCGAGATATCATAAGCCTCAATGGTTTGTTTAGTCTAATCCAAATGCGTGCTTCCATACGTTAATAAGTTATTCTTTTTAGTCCAGTATAATGTTATGACTATAATTGGGAATTAAATATTAATATTCTGCATTTGGTCCTAATAAATCCCAATTTTGTGGTTTATCTTGTGCTTAATTTGGGGAATTTTATCAACTTATCTCACATTTATTCAATGAAATAGCATAGTTTTGTAATTCTCCCTAAATTTGTACTTAAGTGTGAAAACATGCTTTTTAGACCTTAAATTTGCCAATTTTAATTCACCGTAATTCCATTCGATGCCTTGATATGTTTGTTGAGTGATTTCAGATTCATAAGGCAAGTATTGGATGGAAGAAGTGAAGAGGAAAGCATACAAAGTGGAGAATTCATAAAGAAATGAGCATTTGGAGAATTGAAGACCACGCGCACGCGTCACCCACGTGTACGCATGAGAAGGACATTTGCAAAGCCACGTGCACGCGTCACCCATAACTGTTTTGGGTGTAGGATATTTGGTTTTGGTTGTAGATTTTGGAAAGATGAGAACCTTGTTGTTTTTGGCAAAAACCAGTTTTTGGTGAATTTTGACATATCATAACTTGAGCCTCAAAGCTTAAAGTTAAATGAAATTTATGTTAAATTAAAGGTTGCTTTGAGAGCTTTAAAGTGATATAAAGTTTGAAGAAAATGGATTTTTATAGAGGAAGTTATGACTGTTTGAAGTTTGGTGCCAAAAACTGAATATGTTAAATTATGTTAAATTAACTGGAGCGGGCTACGTATGTGACAAGTAGCACGCGACGTGACCAAGGTAACTCGCATATGCGAACACTGCCTGCGCACGCGACACAGTGCACGTGACGCGACCAAGCCATTCGGGTTGGGCATCTCACGTACGCGAGGCACTGTATGCGTACACGAGCTATCAAAAATAAAGCCTTTGTGTACGCAAATCTTAACACGCGATGCGAGCAACCCATTCGGGTTGGGAAACCCGCGTACACGAGGCAGGGGCTTGCGTACACGAGACCCCTGTTTTGCTGAAAAATGATTTCCTTTGTTTTTAAGGATTTTCCAAACTTTCTAAACTTCTCCAAGATGTAGTTTAAGGGTAATATTTTGTAGTTAGACTTAAGGACCTATAGAAATGAAATAGTGACTTAATTAGATGAATTTTACATGAATTTAGAAAAATGAGACTTGGGTTTCTCGAGTACTGAGAACGGACGTGGTTGAGTCAGAAGGCGGAGTATTGTATTGATGACTAATTATACGAGTTGAGGAAGTGGTGAATTACTGGGTACTGAATAAAATGATTTCTGAAAATCATTGATGTAATATTTTTATTGAGATTATCGAGACGCTATGCGCCTGACGTTAGGATTTTTGCCAGTAAGAAGTTCAAAAAAAACAGTCGCGTTGTAGATATAGTCTCTAAACCGACAGAAATCCCTTCGTACAAACGTTTTGGGTGTCACAAGTAACAAACCCCTTTAAAAATTATTAACCGAGTATTCAAACATCGGGTCGTCTTTTCAAGGAACTGCAAGGAAGTATGTTCTTATTATTGGCTATAAAGGTTGTAATCGGGGTTTAGAAGGTGAGAAGCAAGTGATTTAAATGACAAGTAAAGTAGATGGCAATTAAAATAAATAAATACTGTAAAGCAAACTTCTGGCAAGGTAAGAGAAATTGGAAGTCCAACTTAGTTATCTCTCTCAACAATAATGAAAGTTGAATCTAAATTCCACTTAGTTAACCTTTACTAAAGCAAAGGAAAGTCAAGGGACTAATTAGTTTGACCTTTGAATCCTATTTAATTCCTAAGAAAAAGTTGGGATTATTGAAGTTCAGTTCAATTAGCAAGATGGCGATTATCAGTTATGTTGAGTTTGATAATGTTGAGTTACTGATTTCTTAACCAAGACCAAAAGGGGAAAAAATAAAATTGCTAGAATAAAAAAAATGTCCTTAGATGGAAAGCTATGGTAACACAAATTAAAGAGAAAGCAATCAATAACTGAAATACCTCAAATAATCATTAATTCAAATCATAACATGGAATAATTCATAAGCCAAATTGGCAACATTTATAGATACGAATAAAAGCATTAAAGTAAAAGTAGCATGGAAACATAAATTAAAGTAAATACAAAACCTGGATCGAGAGTTACTCTCAAAAACTAAGAGAAGTCCTAAATCATAATCCTAAGAGAGAGAGGAGAGAACCTCTCTCAAACTAAATCTAAATCATGGAAAGTGAAAATTGGCGAGCTCTCTTTGAATGGATGCATTCCTCCACTTTATAACCTCTAATCTGTGTGTTCTGTACTTGGATCTGGGCCAAAAGGGCTTCAGAAATCGCTGGAGGCGTATTCTGTGAATTCTGATACGTGGCCTCTGTCACGCGTCCGCGTGGATCACGCGGTCGCGTCATCTGGAGCTTTTCCTTGCCATGCGGTCGCGTCAGTCACGCATTCGCGTCGTATGTGTTCTACTAAAGGCGCGCGGTCACGTCAGTCATGCGGCCGCATCGCTGCTTCTTCGCTTCTGGCACGCGATCGCGTCGTCCATGCGATCGCGTTGATACCAGTTTCTGCAAAACTCCATTTTGCACTTTCCTTCCATTTTTTTACATTTCCTTTTCCGTCCTTTAAGTCATTCTGCCTTAGAAAATCTGAAACTACTCAACACACTAATCACGGCATCGAATGGAAATAAAGGTAATTAAAATAATTAATTTTAAAGCTTAGGAACATGTTTTTCACATACATCACATAATAAGGAAGGGAAAGTAATACCATGCAATTAATATGAATAAGTGAGTGAAGGATTGAATAAATCACTCAAACTAAGCACAAAATAACTCATGAAATATGGGTTTATCAACCTCCCCACACTTAAACAATAGCATGTTCTCATGCTAAATCCAAGGTAAAGAATAAGGTAAGGTTAAAGTGGTGGAATGTTATGCAATGCAACCTATTCTAAATGCATCTACCTAAATGAGTCATGCAATTCCAATTTATCCACTCATATATAAAGCTTACATGTAGTCAAATTAATTCACATTCTCAAGGAGTCATATATATATATATATATATATATAGCCAACCCTTAAATAATAAAGCATTTTAGCAAATGAGATGGGAAATAAAAATATTGTACAAACTTGCAAAACAATTAGTAAATTTAAGCACAGATATATGTTGATGAGTTATTGAACCTTCACTGGAATTTGTGTTTACCCTCTAGTCACTCAGTGTTTATTGGGTTTATTCACTCTACTTTTCTTTTTATTCTTACTTTCTATAACTTTGTTCTTCATCTAACCAATCAACAATTATAGAGTACAGTCATACCAAAAGTCATGAGGTCTTTAGTTAAGGTTGTAATGGGGCCAAGGTTGTAACACCTTAACTTCTAGCACGTCATGATCGTACTAAGAGTAAGGCGTTACGACTCTATTTTCCTTTTATTAGCTATTTAATATTGAGCCTCTACACGTTAACTGGTCGATAGTTTTTAAGAAAAACGAAATTCCTTTTAGTTTGGTATATACTTCAAACTCAACTATGTCAGATAAACATATACTCACATAATTAAGATTAATACATAATAATTATTCATACAAGACTTAAATACAAACCTATCCCTCTGTAAAAATACAACACTTTACAACATCAAGGGCGAGGGGAATAAACCCAAAAGCAACTAGCCAAACAAGCCTTCTATGTCTGTAGCTCTTGAACTAGCCATCCTGTCTGTACCTCTGAAAAGTTTTTTTTAAAAACTTTGGGGTGAGAACAAAGCCACACGTTCTCAGTAGGGAACGTGAACGCCGCAATATATAGAGTAAATACAAATAGCTAATTCATATCATAAAAACAATTTCACTTAAAACAGATTTAAATTCCTTTCTTTAAATCTCATTACTTAAATAAAATCCCAGTCACATTAACAATTCCTTATCCATAAACAACTTTCCTAAATACATTATTAAGACCACAACTCAAGTAAAATATCCATCAAACACACAAGAAAATCACCAAAACAACAGCACAGTCACAAATAAACAAAATAAAGCAAACGCAATCAAATATAAATGCGCAAACAAGATGATGCATGCCTGTTCCTAGCGCAGGCCATGAGCTCATGCGTCAGTTGTCTACCCGCAACCCGACGTTACTCGGAGTGAACCCCGAATATGGTCCCTTTACTGTGTCAATTAGACACCTTGGCATCACGGTTACCCGTGTCAATTAGGCCTCATTATAATAACAGTTCAATGTGTATCACAGTAAGGAACAGTGCTATCAATTAGGCGAACATTCCCGCATTAGCAATCTCAGGCTATCCATTAGGCGGGCACTTTCGCATTAGCAGTTTGGCACAAGGCCCATTCAACATACACTTTTCATAATTTACTTATTCATTTCAATTATCTCTTTCAAACATGGTTTCTCTTTTACTTTCTCTTTATCATGCCTCCGCATCACCAACACTGTAAAACATACCTCCACATCACCGCCTAACTATACATACCTCCGCACCACCGTCTAATTATACATACCTCCGCATCACCCATTAACCTTAAACATTCTTGGAGACAACTTACACATTTACATTTAACTAAGTTCCTGAACTTTTATAGGAATTCGGACATAATCTCCTAACAACTCTTCCAGCTTTCTAGAAAACTAAATTTTAGATTATTACCATGTCACATGTAAAAGTTATGAGGTTACGAACACAGTCCTGCCTTATACAAATCTGTTTTCAAAATCCAACAAGCAACTCACACTTTTTGCAACATATCTAATTGGTTAAAAAGAGTTTTGACACGAAATTTAAACTGAATATTTTAGACACATAAAGCTTGAAACTGCCGTTGGTTTCAGCCCAAATACTCATCAGAATTATAAATTAAGTGAATTGGAAATTGGTGCTTCTGCAGTAAAGAAACAGAATTTTCTGCTGAAACCATCAATCTTCAAAAATTCATTTCTCCCAATCCACTTATCAATTAATTCTGAAATTTTTACGAGACATTAAAAACACATTAAAGTTTCATAGAAAAATAATTTCATCTAAAATTATGATCTGGAATGTTCCCAGAAATTCGTTCATTCTGCTGCCAATTATGCAGAAATTCTGCATAATGCACTTCCAACAACCTCTCATGCCAAATCTTATATTCAAGCCTAGGATTCATCTAAAACCACATTTCTAACTTTTTTTTGACTAACCAAAGTTGCCCAAGAACTCTTAATTCAATATATTACAATTTTATATCATAGGTGCAACGTAACCATATTACCACAGCATCCATTCTTCAGCATCTCATCTATAACAACATATCAAGTTCTGATTCATCAAATGAATTTCCAGCAACCATAGCAACACTCCATACACAAAATCAACATCAACAAGTACTAACAGCAAGTATAAATTCAAAATACACAACATCGTCAATAATTACTACATTAAATCATTAAACCAATCACCAACTACAACCATGATTCAACTCAATTCCAACAATTATTCACGCAAAGCAACCATAAACCATTTGCAGTTACTCATTTAATTTTAATGACATTCATAACTTAAAACATTTATTTTTAAAACAAATCCCCTACCTTAATTAACCGAAACTCCAAGAAATCCATAACCGCGACAATCTCCCTTTTTTTTTCTTCCTATCTCGCAGCAGCAGTAACCTCACACAGAACCAGCAACAGCTACAACAGTCCCAAAACAGCATCGACACCGACACCAACACTAGTTGTAGCAGATATTAGAAGCAAAGTGGCAGAGCTAAAATAAGAATACATGTGACTATGATCAGAACAAGAACATGGCAGAGGGATAAGTTTGAAGCAGAACAAGAATGAGAGGGTTACAGTTTCAGAAAGGGAGGATTCGAAACCAGAACAGCAACTCTGGGGTTCTTCTCCAGCATCAAGGGCGACGTTTGGTTCACCACCATCAGTGGCACACGACCCGACGGCGGACTACGCCCGCGGTCACGGCGGCAGCGGCGGCCACAATGGCTGCGACAACAGCTCCTCTGGCGCATTTGCTTCCTCTCCCTCCGCGAATGGTGACGGCAAGGCACGAACGGCGGCGACCCTTCCTTCGTGACATGACAGTGATGGGACGAGCTCGACGTGGACGGTGCGACGAAGAGTTGAACGGCGGCGGTACCCAGCCGCCAACGCCACGCCCTTCTCCTTCTCTTCTTCCTCGCGGTTCCCTCACTCTCTGGATCTCCATCTCTCATTTCTCTTCCTCTGATTTCTCTTCTTTTCTTTTCCATTTTGTTTGCTGAAGTTGTATTGTGTGTAGAGGTTGGCGGTGGTAAGTGAGTCATGAGGGAGTGTGAGCGTGGCTAATAGAAGAATGCACAGGTGGTAGGGGTTATACGTGTAGGTGAATTGGATAATAGGGTTAGGGTTTAAATTTGGGGATTAGGGTTTTGGGTATGAAATTGGGAATTTTGGGTAATTAATAATTTTAATAAAATTAAAGAATAATATAGTAATTGAAAACTAATTCCAAATCCATTAATAATATCCACAAAATTATCATTTAATCATCATCTACAAATTATTTTCAACTCAATATTCTAATTCAATATTTGGAGATAATCAAATTAATTTTCTTTAAATTATAAAATAGAGTTAAAAATCTAATTATTCAAATTGAAGCATATAAAATCCTCATTGTTTTTAAATCGCTAAAGCCTTAAATCAATAATTAAAAGTACTCAATTAATACAAAAATTTCTGAAAATATGCTTTCGAATAAATAAAATAAATCATAAATAATTTATTATTTAATTTTCAAAATCTGGGGTCTTACAAAGGTAAAGGTAAGGATATATGTATAAGGCTAAGTGAGCTAATAAGTGAACCCTTAATTAGATAAGATCTCACCTAACATACATATTTAGTAGAACAAACTTCTTTACCAATTTTCCCATATTATCCCACTTGTTGTTACATGCTCATGTTTCAATTTTATTTTTATCTCATGTGCATTGCTTTTATTGGGGAATTCTTTTGTATCCCTTTTTATTAAATGCTGAAAAAAATAACTTTTCTCTCTTTTTTTTTAATGCACATGGTAATTAAATCATTTTGATTTCTCATGAGCATGTTTCCCAAATTTTTGGAGTTATTTTATTTCTTTCAACTTTTTTACCTTTTGTTTATATCATCCATGTTCCCAATAGGTTTCCCATATTTTAATCTATTCATAATTTTCTATCTTAAGCTAACCAAGGATTCAACTTGGGATTTTATTTTATTTTTCTGCTTAAGGCTAGTAGTGTGGCTAAATAGAATAAAAGGGATTTTAAAGGCTCAAGGGGGATAACAAGGGTGATGTGAAAGGTAGGTTATTTTGGGGTAAGTGAGCTAAAATCAAATGATGGCCTCAATCATTCTTTTGGTATGTATCTATATTCTATATTCTATAATTGGACATATAGATTAAAGCAAAGTAAAGAACATCAGAATAAAAAGAAGCGAAATACACAGGAATGAAATTATGGTTTGAATGCAACCATACAATTAAGCTCAAGACTCACAGGCTGTGTGTTCTCTAACTCAAACATCATATATCATTCATATATGTTATGCAGGTTTAGTTAAAAATTTCCATTATTCTCATAAAAAATTATTTAGGGTAGCCTTTAAAGTTTTAATGTTCCTCCTTGATGAAATGTTGTCAACTTAACTATATGATGTAATGCTATATATACAAGGTTTATGGATTTAAATCTGTTATGTTCAATTTCCTAGCTTACTTCCTTTTTATATTTTTCAATTTAAACTATGCTATCTTATGCTAAAAAGGGTAAACTATACTAATTAATCCACTAATAAGTCAAAATTGCAAACTAAACTAAATAACTAAAAATATGAACTAAAAATGCAAAATGCGAAAATAGAGTAAAAATACATAAAAGTAGCAATGTAAAAGTACTCAGAAAATAACAGTAAAAAGAAAAATACAGAAAAATATCCAAAATAAAAGAAAAAAGAGATGTAGTGGTTCACCAAAATAAAACGCCAGAGATGGCGACCTCCCCACATTTAAAATGAAGCATCGTCCCTGATGCTCAGTCAAGCTGGGTGTGAACGGGTGTCATCACTGGTAGGGATGGTAGCTGGAGGCTCTGTGGTGGTGGTGGGCTGAGGGTCTGGCTGCTGTAGAGGCGGTGCTGACTGGATCGGGATCTCCGGATCTGCAGCCTCGATCTGATGCGTAACCTCCTGATGTGGTGCAGCCTGCTCTGTGCCTGCCTGCGGATGGGTCTCCTCCTGGGGCTCATCCTCCTCCTCCTCTGATGGCTCTGATGGTGTGTCGGACTCGGAGGGGATGTCACCACCCTGTCAGATCATCAGCTTCAGATGCGAATAGCGTCGCTGGCTGCAACGCTCCAATCTCTCATACCGGCGCCGGTTACGGCGCTCCATCTGATCAAGCTGTCGGAAGAGGTGGTATACGGGCTCAGAGGCAGGTGGAGGTGCAGTGGTGGCAGCAGGGGCAGCAGGGGCAGCCGTGGATGAAGAGGGTCCAGCAGACGGTGGGGCTGTCTCATCAGTAGCAGTGAAGGGTGGTGGTCTGTAGCCCAAAGCTAGGAAGTTCCTGCTGTGAGGAATGATCTTCCTGCAGTCTGCCGCTGGTGGTCTCTCATCGGCATCCTCCCATGGCACGTCAGCTCGACGGCCTAGATGTGTAACCAGATACGGAAAAGGGAGGGTGCCTCGGACGTGGACCCTGGCCATATAATGCCGGATAAAGCGTGGCAGATAAAGGTCCTTATCCTCCATCACACACCATAGGAGGGTGATCATAGCAGCTGGGATCTCCGTCTCATGAGTACTCGGCATCACATAGTTGCTCAAGATCTGGTGCCATAACCGAGCCTCATCATTTAAGTACGCCCTCTTGATCCCTCTAGGCATAGTGGTGTCCTGACCCATCTCCCAAGGAACCGTCAGGTCGAGAGCTATCCGTGCCTTCACAGCATCCCAATCAAATAGCATCAGGCGCATGTCCTCCTCAGCCTTTGTATAACCATCAGGCTGATCGGACTTGGCTGGGAGCCGGAGAATGTCCTCTATGGCCTCCTCAGTGACCAAAATCTGCTTTCCTCTCAGGTTCACTGCATCGAGGGTGATGATGTAGTAATTGCAGTAGAATACCCTGACCCAAGATGCATTGACCTCTGTCAGTGCTTTCTCCAGAAAGAACCAGCTTCTTTGCTTGATTTGCTCAGTGGTGTACTGCTGGAGTGCTTCTGGAATCCTCAGAGTTCTCTCCAGGTATAGATTCCTGAAGTTTGCAAATGCCAGATACTTCAGCTCACAGTATCGGTTTGCAAATTTTATTGAATCATTTGCAGGGAGCAGCTGGTCAGGTTTTTCCTGCTGTGTAAAGTTCTTCTCCCGCCATGAGGAATCATGCATTAGGTCAATGATGGACCGGGAGGAATCTCCTCTCTTGCACTTGCCAGTAGCCTTGCCTTTTCCTTTCCTCTGTGAGGCAGACATCCTGAAAAATGGAAAACCAGGATATGGATAAAAATATGGAAGCAAATAGGCAATTAAACAAAGAAAACTCAAAGCGGGAAAGGAGAATGGGAAATAGGTAAATGAGTTAAGTAATGGTGTATTAAGGATTGTATAGTAGTTTAAAAATTGGAAAAGAAGAATTTACAATCCAAAATGTATCAGAATTCAAGTTAAACAGAAAAAAGTGTCATTATGCCATGGTTAGAAAGTTAGAGGAAAGTGAAAAAAAATCAGAAAATAGATTTTTGAAAAGGTTAGTAAGGTTAGAATTTGAAAGAGGAGTTAGTAAATTAAAATTGGTGAGTCAGTAAAAAGTGGGTTAAGGTAAGTGGCATAAAGAAAATATTCCATGTAACAAGGATTCACAGGTAGGAACTATAGTGACTCATAACCAAACAAGAAAAATAAGTAGATGATGATTCAAATAGATATAAAGAAAGCAAAAATTGGAATCAAAACATCACAAATGCGGTTTATAAACTAGGAAATCAAAAAGGATAAGAAAGCATGCCCTGGCAATTATGAAATGGTTTGGTTAAAGCAGTGGAAAACAGAGTTCAAATTGCCAAACTGAAATATGAATGAAAACATTTTTATAGAAATTTGGGCAGCATTCCGGCTAAAATTGGATTATCCCGAAAAATAAACAGCAAACAAGGCAGTTCATATGAATTAAAAAGTCAAGCTGCAGGTACAAATATATAATATAAACATGAAAATTCAATGTAAAGAGCAGCAATATACAAGAAATACAGCATATGAACAAGATTACGGCAACAGCAGATGTGCAAAAATGATAAAACAGAAGCAAGAACAGTGCAAATAAACAGACCTAGAGCCACTAACCACAGCCTAATCTACCTAACAACCTAAAATCCACTACAACATGCAAGACTATCTATCCTAATTATGAACAGAAACGGAAAAAAATAAGAAGAACTATGAACAGATAAAAGGGATTGCGTGTTGCGGAACCTGGAAGGCTGAATAAGGAGAGTAGGCAGGAAGGTGGTTGGGTGGTGGTGATGGACGCGATCGCGTGGGTCGCACGATCGCGTGGGTCGCGCGATCGCGTCGCTGGAAATTGTGCTAAATGCACGACTCCAGCACCGTTTCAGCGCAACTCTCTGTCTCCTTCTGGGGTGATGTGCAATCCATGCGACGCGATCGCGTCGCTCACGCGGTCGCGTGGGATTGGTATTGTGCAAGTGACGCGATCGCATGGGGCATGCGATCGCGTGGGCCAATTTGTGCAAAACGCACAAGGGCCGCACGATTCCAGCCTAACATTCTGGACATTGGATATTTACGCCGATCTCCAGGTCATGCGGCCGCGTGGATGACGCGGTCGTGTGGATAGTGTTTTCGCAATATGACGCGATCGCATGGGGCATGCGGTCGCGTCGTGCATCCCTTTTTTTATGTAAGATAAATGCAGAATGCAATGATTAATATGAATGCTATGCATGATTCCAGGTTCAATAAAGTAAAATGAAAAGAAAATAAAAATGAAAGCAATTAACAAGAATTAAATTGAAAAAGAAGCGACCATACCATGGTGGGTTGTCTCCCACCTAGCACTTTTAGTTAAAGTCCTTAAGTTGGACATTGGAGGAGCTTCCTGCTATGGCGGCTTATGTTTAAATTCGTCCAAAAATCTCCACTAGTGCTTAGAATGCCAATAGCCTCCGGGATCCCAAACTAGGCATGCAAAGCTTCTGAACAGCTTTAAACAGATTGTTAGGCTCCCGGGGTGACAAACGTCAGAATAAACTCTAGGATCCCAAGCCTTGCTTTTAAATCCGCCTCCGTCTTGATCTACATGTCTCCATCCGGGCGGTTTAAAGAGTAAAATCTCACCATGGTGACCAAACGTTCTCTGTGATCCATGCAATTGAGCATGATACCAATCCGTGTACTTCGAGGTGAAGCGTGGAACCTTATTGAACCTTGTGAACCAACTCTGAGTACGAGCCATTTCCCTCTTACTCTTAAAGTCGCAAAGAGCTCTAAGCTGGCCATCTGTTTCAAGCAAACCATATTCAAGTGAATAAGTAAAGTTATAGGTTAAGGATTGTACCCACTTGAAGCTTGTATTAGGTGGTAATGGCCTTGGGATAGGTGTTTCCGGTGGTTCTGTAAGTTCTACTCCCTTGTGCTCTTCTGTGAATTCCTCCACTTCCTTGCAAGGTTCTACAATTGTATCTGTGTCCTGGTCAAAGTCTTCTATGTCTTCCTCATCACTTGAGTCATAGATTGGAGGTTGAGAGAAATCTACCTCCGCATCGTCTTCATATTTACTTGGGGAAGATTCTTCGACCTCAGAGAATTCACTTGCGAATGCCAGTTCGTTACTAAGAGAATTTGACTTGTGACTATCATCATCAAGGGAATTTGTGTCCTGGGTTATTCCGTCTGATTCCTCATAAACAACTTGCCTTGGAGATTGTACAATATCCTCCTTAGCATCAACTGTAGCGTCCTTGACGGAGTTCTCCTCAGTTCTGGATTCCCATGGAGGTTCAGCATCTCCTAGATCTTCAACCAACTCTTCTTCTTGAACAATGACAGCTTCTTCTACTTGTTCTAGTACGAATTCATTCTCTGTCTTGTCCACTGGAGTTTCTGGTATCTCTTTCATGCTACGCTCTTCGTTAGACTGTTCACATGGGGCTGTGGCTGATCCTTGTGTATTTGAGCGCCTAGAAACCCATTGAATTACTGCTTGCTCCAATTGTCGAATGGTTGTTTGAAGTTTATTTACTGTTTCCTTTAGGCGATCCTCTGCTTCTCGGGTTGCCGGATTTGGACATGATACATAGGAAAGTGGCGATATTTGGGAGTGATTGGATTGGTACTGGGGTAGGGAAGGATCATATGGTGGCGAATGGTGAAGAGAAGCTTGTGAGTGTGGTGGTTCGAGGTTATGCTGAAAGGATGGTTTATATGCACGGGGTGGGGCTTGTTGGTAGTTACAAGGTTGTCCACCATATCTTTCAGCTGGGAGGGGTGAGAGTTCATGGTAGCAAATAAAGATAAAAAGGAAAAACAAAAATAAATAAACAAGCAAAAGAAAAATATTTAAAATAACCAATAATAAGGCACACATTAGCAGTTCCCCGGCAACGGTGCCATTTTGACGTTAGGATTTTTGCCAGTAAAGAAGTTCAAAAAAAACAGTCGCGTTGTAGATATAGTCTCTAAACCGACAGAAATCCCTTCGTACAAACGTTTTGGGTGTCACAAGTAACAAACCCCTTTAAAAATTGTTAACCGAGTATTCAAACCTCGGGTCGTCTTCTCAAGGAACTGCAAGGAAGTATGTTCTTATTATTGGCTATAAAGGTTGTAATCGGGGTTTAGAAGGTGAGAAGCAAGTGATTTAAATGACAAGTAAAGTAGATGGCAATTAAAATAAATAAATATTGTAAAGCAAACTTCTGGCAAGGTAAGAGAAATTAGAAGTCCAACTTAGTTATCTCTCTCAACAATAATGAAAGTTGAATCTAAATTCCACTTAGTTAACCTTTACTAAAGCAAAGGAAAGTCAAGGGACTAATTAGTTTGACCTTCAAATCCTATTTAATTCCTAAGAAAAAGTTGGGATTATTGAAGTTCAGTTCAATTAGCAAGATGGCGATTATCAGTTATGTTGAGTTTGATAATGTTGAGTTACTGATTTCTTAACCAAGACCAAAAGGGGAAAAAGTAAAATTGCTGGAATAAAAAAAATGTCCTTAGAAGGAAAGCAATGGTAACACAAATTAAAGAGAAAGCAATGAATAACTGAAATACCTCAAATAATCATTAATTCAAATCATAACATGGAATAATTCATAAGCCAAATTGGCAACATTTATAGATACGAATAAAAGCATTAAAGTAAAAGTAGCATGGAAACATAAATTAAAGTAAATACTAAACCTGGATCGAGAGTTACTCTTAAAAACCAAGAGAAGTCCTAAATCCTAATCCTAAGAGAAAGAGGAGAGAACCTCTCTCAAACTAAATCTAAATCATGGAAAGTGAAAATTGGCGAGCTCTCTTTGAATGGATGCATTCCTCCACTTTATAACCTCTAATCTGTGTGTTCTGTACTTGGATCTGGGCCAAAAGGGCTTCAAAAATCACTGGGGGGCGTATTCTGTGAATTCTGATACGTGGCCTCTGTCACGCGTCCGCATGGGTCACGCGGTCGCGTCATCTGGAGCTTTTCCTTGCCACGCGGTCACGTCAGTCACGCGTCCGCGTCGTATGCGTTCTACTTAAGGCGCGCGGTCGCGTCAGTCATGCGGCCGCGTCGCTGCTTCTTCGCTTCTGGCATGCGATCGCGTCGTCCATGCGATCGCGTTGATACCAGTTTCTGCAAAACTCCGTTTCGCACTTTCCTTCCATTTTTGTACGTTTCCTTTTCCGTCCTTTAAGTCATTCTGCCTTAGAAGATCTGAAACTACTCAACACACTAATCACGGCATCGAATGGAAATAAAGGTAATTAAAATAATTAATTTTAAAGCTTAGGAACATGTTTTTCACATACATCACATAATAAGGAAGGGAAAGTAAAACCATGCAATTAATATGAATAAGTGTGTGAAGGATTGAATAAATCACTCAAACTACGCATAAAATAACTCATGAAATATGGGTTTATCAGCGCCTGACAAGGACGGTGGTTAATCCCGCTTACGTTGAGATGTGAGGTCTGAGGTAGAGTATCCCGCTCGTATCTTTTCGGATCACATGAGTGTGCCCCACACTATAGCCGTGGGGGGTTCCCGTATCTATGTTCGTGATTGAAAGGCAACATCTCCATGGAGATGTGTCGGGTTGGCAGTTGAACCGACAATGTGATATTACAGCCAAATAGGACAGACATTCATCATGTGCATATTCTATCTGTTTGTTTTCTTTGCCGACTTGTACTGTTTGCCTAAGTGTTTAACATGCCTAAATGCTTATTGAATTACTTGATGTACATGCTTATACTAGTGCTTTACTTGCATTGTTATTATCTGTGTATTTTACTGGGATTGAGGAGGTTCGAAAGGAGGTGGCGATGGGATCGCATGGCGGTTAGGCTGACGAAGGCTGTGGGACAGTGGAGAATTGTTAGATTAGAAATCCACTAAGTTAGATTACCCTTTTTCATTGTGGTTTTAAAGTTAATGTTTTAAATTTACTTATGGTTTAAGCTTGAATCTTGTGACGGATATGAAGTTCTAGGATTGCCTCTAGTACCTCGGAGTCTTGTATCTTACATCACTGAGCATTGTTACTATACTGAGAACCTCCGGTTCTCATTCCATACTCTGTTGTTGTTTTTTAGATGCAGGTCACAACCCACCTCGGTGAGTTGCTTGATGGTGACAAAGCGGAGGATCCTTGCTATGTGTTGGAAATCTTTTGGTTTATTTTGTATAGATCTCTCACTTTTGTATTTATCTATGCCTTAGAGGCTTACTTTGAGAGAAATATTGTATAAGCTGTTTTACTTCCAACAACTCTGTATTTGTCTGTATATAACAAGCCGGCTTAAACTCTGTGGGCGGCGGCTAGACCCTTATGACTATTATGCTCTTATATATGTATATATGTCTTGATATCTGTATGTATATCTTGTGCCTTAAGTTTGTATCTTTGTATGAACCCTTTGCGCATTTCAAACTCTATTTTTGAGCGTAATTCTTCATCAGGCTTTTAGAATTATTATTTCTTTATATATATATATTCTAAATTTTTGAT
>NC_029792.2:109006970-109018177 GCF_000816755.2 Arachis ipaensis | reverse complement strand
TATACCCTGTGTCTTTTTCTTTGATGCTATTTAGGTTATCTCCTTTATATTGCATAGCATGCTTGTTTGTGAGTGCATTTTTGGGATAACTGAAGCACTAGGATTTTGATATTGAGACTGATCACTTTGATATCGATTGTTTGGTGTAGACAGGAACCCTAATGGTTACTCGCGGACGAGGTCATACGCGTTCACGAGGAAAGACTGCAAAATGAACAACTTGCCGATAACCATGCCGAGTTTATGATGGCGATGGCCAATCTTGCTAATACCATGGCGGCGAATGCTACTGCGACTTTGCAAGCCGTGCAGAGGTTAGGTCAACCAGCAGGAACGGAAACGGTAATGGAAACGGGAATGATAATAGGGACGGAAATGGTAATGATTTAGGAGGTGCTATGATGACGTTGGCTTCGTTTCTCAAGGTTCATCCACCGACTTTCAGGGGTTCGACCAACCCCACTGAAGCGGATAATTGGTTCCAGGCTATAGAGCGTGCGTTACAAGCCCAGCATGTTTCGAACAACCAGTTTGTGGAATTTGCTGCGTATCAACTCTTAAAAGAGGCTCAGCACTGGTGGCAAGGAGAATGCCACTTACTATAGCTTCAAAACGCCGACATCTTTTGGGATGCATTCCAGACGGCCTTCTACAAGAAATACTTTCTTGAATCAGTCAGAGAGGCGAGGGAGTTGAAGCTTATGTAGCTGAAGCAAGGCTCTTTATTTGTGGCGGATTACACTAATCGGTTTGAGGAGTTCTATAGGTTCTCTAGGGTGTGTCAAGGTGCGCCATAGTCCTATGAGAGCTGAAAATGTATTAAGTACCAAGGGGGCTTGATGGATGCTATTATGACTGCGGTGGCTCCTTTAGAGATTCGAATCTTTTCCGAGCTTGTGAACAATGCGAGGGTAGTTGAAGAATGTGCAAAGAAAGTAGCTTCGTCAAGAGATACTCGTGGAGGAAATAATAACCATGGGTGAGGAAAATACTTTCACCCAAGAACTCACAACTTCAAGAGAGGAGGATATGTGCCTCACGGTCAAGGAGGCTTCAGAAGGAGCAACTATGATCAGTACTAGTATGCTAGAGGAAGAGGAAATCAGAGTAAGGTTTCTCCAGATTAACTTGTGATCATTGTGGATGTTTTCATTCGAATGACTCGTGCAAGTTGGGTATAGGTGAGTGCTTTACGTGTGGAGTACCTGGACACATGGTGAAGGATTGACCTCGTAGGAAGACTCCAAATGCGGCCAGAACCAACAAGGTCGGGTGTTTGCTGTGAATGCCCAGGATGCTGCTAAGGCGGATCCGTTGATGAGAGGCATATGTTTAATTGGCGGTAAAACATTGATTGCATTATATGATACTGGAGCTTCGCATTTATTTATTGCATTTGATAATGTTGAAGAACTAGGATTGAAAGTGTCAAAATTAGCATTTGATCTGCATGTACATACTTCGCATCAGACGGTTGTGACTAGGTCAGGCTGTAGGCAAGTAGGTTTCAAGCTTGAGAATAGAGAATTTGTTCATGACGTAATATGTTTGCCAATGGTTGGGTTAGAGATGATTTTGGGATTTGATTGGATGTCAAAGAATCGGGTTTTGTTGGATTGCTTTGAGCGATCGATTCGGTTTATACCGGAAGGAGAAAGTGGAGCAGTGGTAGCTGAGGTTTATTACCTAAACTCTGTGTTGGTGAAATGTAGTGGGGAAGAGTGTCAAGGTTATATATTGTTGGCTGCGAATGTGTTAGGTGATGATCAGAGGATAGATCAAATTTCAGTAGTTAAGGAGTTTCCAGAAGTATTCTCGAAAGATATTCCTGAATTTCCACCTCAAAGGGAAATTGAATTTGCGATTGACTTGGTGCCGGGGGCCAGACCAGTGTCGATTGCGTCGTATCGAATGGCTCCGATAAATCTGGCTAAACTAAAGGCTCAGTTGGAAGAGCTTCTGAATAAGAGGTTCATTCGACCGAGTGTATCTCCGTGGGGAGCGCCAGTTTTGTTGGTAAAGAAGAAAGATGGAGGAATGCGGCTTTGCATGGATTATCGACAGTTAAACAAAGTGACTGTGAAGAACAAGTACCCTTTGCCTAGGATCGATGACTTAATGGATCAATTGCAAGGAGCTCGGGTGTTTTCGAAGATTGACTTGACGTCAGGATACCATCTGATAAGGGTGAAGGAGGATGACATTTCAAAAACTGCGTTTAGGACGCGCTATGGACACTACGAATTTGTGGTGATGTCCTTTGGGTTGACAAATGCACCTGCTGTGTTCGTGGATTACATGAACAGAGTATTTCATCCCTTTTCGGACAAATTCGTGGTGGTATTCATAGACGATATTTTAGTTTACTCAAAGATGGCAGAAGAACATAAAGAGCACTTAAGAATTGTCTTGCAAATCTTGAAGGAGCAGAAACTGTATGCTAAGTTGTCCAAATGCGAGTTCTAGAAGGAGGAAGTGAAATTCTTAGGTCACGTGGTGAGTAAAGGTGTAATAGCCGTAGATCCTTCGAAAGCAGAGGCGGTGATGGAATGGGAAAGACCGACGATGGTAACAGAGGTTAGGAGCTTTTTGGGATTAGCCAGATATTACAGAAGGTTTATTCACGGCTTCTCGCAAATTACACTACCAATGACTAAGTTAAAAAGGAAAGAGGTACCATTTGTCTGGACGTCGGAGTGTGAAGAAAGTTTTTAGACTTTGAAAGAGAAATTAACGTCAGCACCTATTTTGATTTTGCCGAAACTGCACGAACCATTTGAAATTTACTGTGATGCTTCGTTGAAGGGATTGGGTCGCGTGTTGATGCAACACCGGAACGTAGTGGCTTACGCATCGCGTCAGCGGAGACCGCATGAGGTAAATTACCCAACTCATGACTTGAAATTGGTAGCGATTGTGTTTGTGTTGAAGATTTAGAGGCACCACTTGTACGGAGTGAGGTTTAGCATCTTTTCTGATCATAAGAGTCTCAAGTACATCTTTAATCAGAAAGAGCTCAATATGCGTCAAAAGAGGTGGATGGAGCTTTTGAAGGATTATGATTTTAAACTAAGTTATCACCCTGGAAAGGCGAACGTGGTGGCAAATGCATTGAGTCGGAAGTCCTTGACGATTGCTTGGATGAGAATCAAAGAGGAGGAGTTAGTAGATAAGTTTGTGAAACTAAAGTTGGATATTAGTAGAGTTGCCGGAAGAGCTTATTTGAACTAGTTGCAAATTTCAAGTACCTTTAAGTCAGGGATTCAGAGGGCTCATCAAAATGAGCAAGAACTTCAGCAAGTATTTCAACCGGTTAGCAAGAAGAGGCATGGAGAATTTATTAAGGATGATGAAGGGTTATGGAGGTATAAGGGGAGAATTTGTGTGCTGGATGTCGGAAGTCTGAGACAAGAGTTGTTGTCGAAAGCTCACAACAGCGGGTTTTCAATTCATCCAGGAAGTACAAAGATGTACTATGATTTAAAGAAGATGTTCTTGTGGCCTGGGATGAAGAATGACGTAGCTGTAGCTGTATCTAAGTGTTTGACATGTCAGAGGGTGAAGATAGAGAACCAGAGACCGTTGGGAATGTTACAGCCACTTGAGATTTCTCAGTGAAAGTGGGAAGGAATTGCAATAGATTTTGTGACTGGTTTACCAAGGACTAGGTCGGGATTTGATGCGGTTTGGGTGATCGTGGATCATTTAACCAAGTCCGCTCATTTTCTGCCTGTCTGAGTGAACTATTCTATGGAGGAATTGGTGAGATTGTATATAAAGGAGATTGTAAGGTTGCACGGTGTGCCATCGAGCATAGTGTCGGACCGTGATCCCCGATTCACATCAAGATTTTCGGGAGCTTTTCAAAGAGCTTTCGGTACGAGATTGTGTCTCAGCATGGCATATCATCCACAAACGGATGGACAGTCGGAAAGGACTATTCAGACGTTGGAGGATATGCTAAGGGCGTGTGTTTTGGATCAACCGGGAAGTTGGAACCGTTACATGCCATTGGTTGAGTTTGCCGTATAACAACAGCTTTCATGCGAGCATTGGGATGACTCCGTATGAGGCTTTGTATGGACAGAAGTGCCAATCTCTACTGTATTGGTATGAAACCGGTGAAGCAAGTGTTTTGGGTCCTGATTTGGTAGCAGAGACTACTGAGAAGATTAAGAAGATTCGAGAAAGGATTTTAACTGCACAGAGCCGACAGGAAAGTTATGCGGATCAGAGAAGGAAACTGTTGGAATTTGAAGTGGGAGAGCATGTATTCTGAGGGTTACTCCGACAACTGGGATTGGAAGAGCAATTAAGACCAAGAAGCTGAATCCAAGATTCATTGGACCATTCGAGATTCTTAGGTGATTCCGGCCGGTGGCATATCAAGTAGCTTTGCTGCCTCACTTGTCTAATTTGCATGACATATTTCACGTATCACAACTCCGTAAGTACACGTCAGATGCGGCTCATGTGTTAGATCCTGAGTCGATCGAGTTGAGGGAGAACTTGACGTTTCCAGTAACACCAGTACATATTGACGACACTAGTGTGAAGAAATTGCGAGGAAAGGAAGTTCAGTTGGTTAAAGTGGCTTGGAAACGAGCAAGAGTTGAAGAACATACTTGGAAGTTGGAGTCCGAGATGCGGAAGGATTATCCCGAGTTATTCTCAAGTAATCACTAAATTGTGGGGACAAAATTTCTTATATGGTGGGGAGAATATAAGAACCGCGACTAATTAACAACTTAATTAAATTAAATTAACTGCCCAAAATAGGATCCAAAAATTTATAATATTAATTAGGAAATTTAAGTATGATATTTAGCTCAATAGATTTCCCTGAGTTAAAAAATGTAATTTTCTATGAAAAATCGCATAAAAATACGAACCGGTAAATTAACCAGCAGTACCGGCTTAAATCGGTCCGGTACTGTGCAAGAATAATAAAAAAAGTAGAAAACCTTAGGAAGACATTTAGAATTGAAAATTGGGCAATAATTTTAAAGGTTTGGCCCACCAAAACGCTAATGGATTGGATCGGACCCAAGTTGGGCCCAAGCCCAACATACATAAACACTCAAATGAACCCCATCCACTAAGTCAGAGTTGCAGCTGTAAATGAGAAGAGAGTGAGGGTTCCATTGTCACTATTCGCATGCAACTTCCCAAGCTCATAACTTGAGCTACAGAGCTTCGATCGTCGCACTGTTTGCGGCCACGTGATCACCATGAAGAGCTCTACAAAACCCACCCAAGAAACTAGTAAGGAAATCTCGATTTACATCTCAGTCTTTACTTCCATAAATTTGAAAATTTAGTGCTTGAGATTTTAAGATTTTGATTTTTTGATGTGTTTAGGATCAATCTAACTTGAGGAAAGTATTGAGTTGTGATCCTATGACCTTTAGAGAAGGTAAAAACCCTAACCTTCTTATAAATTCTTGAAATTTTGAGTTTAGGGGTTAATTGTAGTGATATATGTGGTTCAGATTAAATATTATTGGTGAAAAACCAAATTGGAGGTTGAACTTGTGGAATTGGAACTTTGGGGAGCTAACTCTTGTGATTGGAAGCTTGTTGGGCACATATTTGGTGTTTTGTACATATTGGGAATCGGCCAAGGTATGGTTTTGGTTTCCTCTATGTAATATATGATATTTCTGGACACTTAGGCTAGTGGACTTTAGGAAAGGATTGAATTGATTGTTGGATTTGATAATGTATGATGGTATTGTTGATTTGATGAATTATGATGTTGTACTTTGATATTGTTATTCATTATTGGGATGAGGTTTGAACATGATGATTTGGAGAGTTCATAGTGAATTTTGATGCTTATTGATGTTGGTGAAAGATGAGGATAGCTGAATGATGCATTGAGTGAGAATTTGTGGATGAAATGAGTGAAATTGTATGTTGGTAGGATAAGGAATGACATAGAAGGTGTATGAATAATAATTAGTCAATTTGAAACTATTTTGAGTGTAGGATATTTGGTTTTGGTTGTGGATTTTGGAATGATGAGAATCTTGTTGTTTTTGGCAAAAACCAATTTTTGGTGAACTTTGACAGATCATAACTTGAGCCTTAAAGCTTGAAATTGAATGAAATTTGTTTTAAATTAAAGTTTTTTGAGAGCTTTAAAGTGATATAAAGTTTGAAAAAAATGGATTTTTATAGAGGAAGTTATGACTGTTTGAAGTTTTGTGCCAAAACCTGAATTCTGCAACATTTGAAAATTTTCTAAGTCTAGTGTGGGCTGCGTACGCAACAGGGAGCACGCAACGTGACCAACCCATTCGAGTTGGGTAACTCGCATACGCGAACACTACCTGCGTACGCAAGCAAACAGATTTTCACTCCTTGCGTACGCGACACAGTGCACACGACGCGACCAAACTATTCGGGTTGGGCATCTTACATACACAAGGCATTGTATGCGTACGCGAGCTATCAAAAATAAAGCCTTTGCGTACGCGAATCTTAACATGTAATGCGAGCAACCCGTTTGGGTTGGGACACTCGCGTATGCGAGCAAGCAGTTGCGTATGCGACCACCCCTTTTTCAACAGCATGCGTACGCGAGGCAAGGGCTTGCGTACGCAAGACCCCTGTTTTGCTAAAAAATTATTTCCTTTGTTTTTAAGGGTTCTCCAAACTTTCTAAACTTCTCCAAGATGCAGTTTGAGGGTAATATTTTGTAATTAGGCCTAAGGACCTATAGAAGAGAATTAGTGACTTAATTAGATGAATTTTACATGAATTTAGAAAACGGAGACTTAGGTTTCTGGAGTACTGAGGACAGATATGGTTGAGTGAAAAGGCGGAGTATTGTATTGATGATTAATGATACGAGTTGAGGAAGTGGTGAACTACTGAGTACTGAATAAAATGATTTCTGAAAACCACTGATGTAATATTTTTATTAAGATTGTTGAGACGCTATGCGCTTGGCAAGGATGGTGGTTAATCCCGCTTACATTGAGATGTGAGGTATGAGGGAGAGTATCCCACTCGCATCCTTTCGGATCACATCAGTGTGCCTGACACTATAGCCGTAGGGGGTTCTCGTATCTATGTTCGTGATTGAAAGGCGACATCTCCATGGAGATGTGTCGGGTTGGCAATTGAACCGACAATGTGATATCACAGCCAAATAGTACAAGCATTCATCATGTGCATATTCTATCGGTTTGTTTGCTTTGCCGACTTATATTTTTTAGCTAAGTGTTTAACATGCCTAAATGCTTATTGAATTACTTGATATACATGCTTATAATTGTGCTTTACTTGCATTGTTATTATCTGTGTATTTTTTAGGAGGTTCAGAAGGAGGTGGCGATAGGATCGCATGGCGGTTAGGCTGGCGAAGGCTGTGGGACAGCGGATAATTATTAGATTAAAAATCCACTTAGATTACCCTTTTTCATTGTGGTTTTAAAGTTAATTTTTTAAATTCACTTATGGTTTAAGCTTGAATCTTGTGATAGATATGAAGTTCTAGGATTGTCTCTGGCGTCCCGGAGTCTTATATCTTACATCACTGGGCACTATTGCCATACTGAGAACCTTTGGTTCTCATTCCATACTTTGTTGTTGTTTTTCAGACGCAGGTCGCAACCCACCTCGGTGAGTTGCTTGATAGTGACAGAGCGGAGGATCTTTGCTATGTGTTGGAAGTCTTTTGATTTATTTTGTGTAGATCTCTCACTTTTGTATTTATCTATGCCTTAGAGGCTTACTTTGAGAGAAATATTGTATAAGTTGTTTTACTTCCAACAACTCTGTATTTGTCTGTATATAACTATCCGGCTTAAACTCCGCGGGCGGCGGCTAGACCCTTATGACTATTATGCTCTTATATATCTATATATGTCTTGATATCTGTATGTATATCTTGTGCCTTAAGTTTGTAGTTTCGTGTGAACGCTTTGCACTTTTCAAACTCTGTTTTTGAGATTAATTCTTCATCGGGCTTCTAGAATTATTATTTCTTTCTATATATATATATATGTACTAGCTTTAGAATTGTCCTAACCTTTGATTAGCCTTTGCTTTTTGACGTGAGGTAAGGCTTAAGGTAATTAGAGTTTTACAAAGATCTGGTCTGTGAGACATTCCGAACAGAAATATTAAAAGCCTATGCTGGACATGGTGGTTATGATCACTTGGTGAGCTTATATCATGGTTTCACTGATTGACTTGCGTAATCAAAAACCATGTGCACACTAATTTCCTATTTGTTTTGCAATATGTTGATTTGAAAACTGGACTATTATGTCTCAGGGGATCACATACATATCTCCATCAGAAACCTACACAAATAGTTGTTTGAAGACGACCTTGCCGAAGGCAACATATACACCATATCAAATTTTTCATTGTTTTCAAACAATCAGAAGTACAAGCCAACCAATCACACACAGCGGATTTATTTCAAAAGGGATACTCAAATTAGGACCTGCAAGATAATTCATTTCCCATGAACATGTTTTGGTTTGTTTCCAATGAGTTGATACTTAATCACACTAATGCTCAATCCCATCTTATTGGTATGGCATATTCACAACTTTAGGCTAGTTCGTTGTGGCTACTACTATCACATTGATGTCTCACTGGATATTGTCATGTAGATGTCATTGAACTAATTACTGCAAAGGTGACATTATCGAATTCAAAAGGAATGGAAAGACCTGCATTTACATAGTTGTTGAGCTTCAAGACATGCAGTGAGTACAAAAACTTATACATACTTTTTGTTTTAATGTAATGCCTTCTAAGTGCTCTCATATGGAACCATTTTGAAACAGGAGCAAAGATAACATTCGATGCACTTTGTGGAAAGAATTCGCTACTCAATTGGTGAACCATATGGTTGAACAACCAACCACTGAGTATATACTCATCTTCCAATTTGCAAAATTCAATCTATATAAAGGTTAATTACTTCGAAAACAAATTGTTGTTAATTACCATGACTGTCTTTATTCCGGATATATTTTAATTAAGATTGATTGTTTATTTGTCCTATATAATCCTTCAAATCTAATAGGTACAATGGGCATATCGAATACCAATTACAACTCAATACTTCACATAAATGTAGACCTCAAAGAAGTGAAGAAATTTCGCCAAAGGTTTTGGTAGTTAGTTATTTGTTACATTGTTAAAGATTATGTAATGTACCTAAAACTATTGGCCATACTATTTGGGTCACCATATTGTTGCAGTATTATCATGTTTGGGATGCCACCTGCAAAGAGGCTATCCCAACTTACTGTAGAACCCGTATATAATCTGGAAGATGAACTTATCAACCAATTTACATACAAGTCAATATCAGAGCTCAAAGACACAATTGAGGTGAGCTGCTACAGATTTTCTCGTTCCCCTTTAAAAATTTTGTTCACAATTACAGGAATCTGACCCTAACCAAAATCAGGGTGGTAATTTTGCTACTATTGATGATGTTGTTGCAATTGATCCTAAGAATGGATGGTGGTACAAGAGTTGCAAACATTGCTTTCACTCATTGAAAGAGACAGAAATTCATACTACTATACTAAATATGACACATATCCAAACACTCACACTCCTAGGTATGGTTCTGCAAGTTTTCTATTCCATATTTAAAATAACATCACTTACAAAGTATTCCAACCTGTACCTTTAAATCAACAATTATAGGTACAACATTAACATGATAGTGGCCGATGATACAGACACAGCTACATTCTTGCTGTACGACAAAGAGGCGGTCAAATACCTCGGAGTTACTTCCTTTAATCTTAGGCTAGCTCAATTGATAAGGATATCAAATTTGTGTATTAAATTTACATTATCCTACTATTAATCCAAATTTACCATGACACTTAACATATTTTATACACGCAGGGTGGCATAAATAAAGAATACCCAACCGAACTGAACTCATTGGTGGGACAAAACTTTCTATTCAAAATTTTTGTTAAGATGGAAAATCTGAATGCCTTTCAGCCGTTCAAGATAATTGTCGCTAAGCTATGCTGGGAGACGAGTGTCTTAACCAAGTTTTTGGATAAGCATCACATGCACGAGGTAGCCAATAGATAGTATATATATTTTGCATTATTTTTTAATTAAAGATAACTAAATTATTTTTTATCTTAACATTGTAGCAGTCCGTAGGCTCAGAGCTCAGAACTCCTTAGCATGCAAACTGACTTTGTCGAGACTCATAATATTGGTCATATATTCCCAACCATTTATAACATGCTGATGAATAGTATGTGGATCTGGTTTAACAAGTTTATGTCATTTTTATAAGGTACAAGGTCCCCATCTGTCAAAATTTTGGCCACTGATGATGCTTTTGGGTACTCCACCCCAAAGGAGAAAATTATTACTGGTGATTGATCCAAAAAGCTTATCAAACTTTATCCTGACTCTTCCAATGTGTCATTTTCAAAATGCAGGAAGGTTGTCGATGGTGATAATGCTAATGCCAACAAGACAGTGGAGGAATAGTTCATCTAATGTTTCAATGGCCACTACCAATCTATTTGTGGCTGGTCAATTCGACATTAGCCAGTTGATGAAGACTTTATTTAGTTTGTTGTCTGTCTTGCTATGTTCTTTTTAATATAGGGTTGTTCCTATGCTATATTTTAGTTTATCTATCGCTAAGTTAGTGGTGTATGTGGTTGAACCCAACCCTTATTTGCTTCATAAATATGGAATGTGTAGAATGGGCACATTTTTGTATCGAGAGTGAAAGTGTGCCCGTTGTGTCATTGTTTTTGTAATTGAATAAAATAGTCGCCATTACATGTTAACTTGCAAGACTTTTCATGATACGCAAAACCTCCCTGCATCAACAAGTACAGCAAGCACCTTCACAGGTCTCTAATAGCACATGTCTCTAAATATGTAGATGTAGATAGCTATAAAAATTCAATAATTGATTTTCAACATCCACACCATGTTCTTATGTGCAGAAGACCACATCATAAACTGCCACCAATCCATGTTATTTTATCTTTGTATCATGCTTTCCTGTAAAACTGGAACGCACAAATCTTTCAATCCCCCCTCAATTCAACGTGCTTTATGTAGCCTATCGATACATTAATTAATACATGTCTTAATATCTTATTGACAAAAACAAATTATGTGCATACATACTTATACTTTTTTACTTATATATATATATATATATATTATAT
>NC_029792.2:108999200-109006949 GCF_000816755.2 Arachis ipaensis | reverse complement strand
CTCTAGAGAGATATTTATATAGAAATGGTATAATATATATGTACATAAATTATAAAGATATACAACCAAGTACTAATTATACCATCTTAATAAGAGTATGTACCCTGACATATAGGAACAGGTCCATCGAAACCCCCACTAATTCATCGCATCTTACTTTTTTGAGGCGTATTGCATTGCTTATTAAGAAGGGTTTAAGTCCCCTATCTCCACCAATACCCCGGACATCCTCAATCTTCTCTGATAACACGGACATATTTTGTTATCTCTATCCTACACAAAAGAGGGCAACTACATCTCTACTCTTCTGATATTAATTCTTTCACAAGTATTAACCTTTTTAGTCTTGATCATTAGTTTTTAACCCACGAGAGTTATGCCTTCACTTCAGCAATTATAAAGTTAGCATAGTTGAAGAATCATCGTCCCAGTCCTTCCATGATCCCCTGAAACTAACTCAAACTCCATTATGAGTCAAGCACCACCACCTGCAGAAAATAGAAGATTGCTTCCCCCCGATTTTGATGATGATAGAATCTTTTACCTTCATGTGGATCCTCTAGCGGTGAGTTTTTCCTTATGGTTCATTTCCATATTTTCTTCATTTAAGTCTCCAAAAGTCTTCTTTTTGTGTTCGTTATAACTTATAACTATACAATGCATATGTAGATTCTCTATGAATTGCCGTCTCTATTTTATCACAAATACAGAGTTACTGAAAAGATAGGATATTCATCATAAGTCTCAGTAATAGCCAAATTTAGCTTAAGGTTGGAAATGGTAATGAGACTGGCTACATCATAAGTGGCTTTGACAATTTGGTTATTTGCTATGGTTTTACAGACAGTGGTTGGATGAAGTTAATGTTCATAGGAGAAGACGTGTTCATGGTTATCAAGCTTAAAGATACCTATATGAATAAGAAAGAATTCTCATGACCTCACCCCTCAAGCATTGTATAATGTATGCGATCCATCAATGCACCAACTAAATATTGATGGTATGAACCGGCATCCTGTTGAGCATACAACATCCTCATTCCCTGACAATGTGCTACTTAGCTACATGCAGGGGATCGAAAATGGTGACACTAAACCACAAGAATCTATTCTTGCCAATGAATTGGTATCTTATAAGAAAATAAGTGATCCTCAAAAGGCAACTGGGTTCAAGCACTCCAACTCCAATCTAAAGTACACTTCCAATGTATTAGGTAATGTTGCCTATTTTAATCATCCAATGCATGAGGGAGGTCTAGCTAATTTCTAAGAAGGAGCTCACTGCAGTCAAACACCTGTAACATATCTCCGTCCATCGGAAGAATATATTAAACAGAAGAGGCCAGTTACCCAATATCATATCCCCGCCATCATCGAAGAAATTGATGTCATGATTCAAGGGCCTGAAATTTACTCCTGCCTTAAACTCCTGACAGCTAACCAGGTTGATAATAGCATAGTGGTATGATCTCCATCTCTTGAATTAATATTTTAATTTAGGGTAAAGTATATTTTTTGTCCCCGAAGTTTGGCAAAAGTTTTAAAAATACTCCTAATTTTTATTTTATTTCAATTTTGTCCTAGAAGTTTTCGATTTGCATCAAATATACCATCGGAGCTAAATTTTCAAAAAATTTAAGACCAATATAACAATAATGCATAAAAATTATGCTTGATTTGCTTGTGTTGAGGGGTTGTTCTTATGAAATTTTTGTTGAATCGATCTTAATTTTTTTGAAAAATTAGCTGTCAGGGGTATATTTGATGCAAATCGAAAATTTTTGGGACAAAATTGAAACAAAATAAAACTTAGGAATATTTTTAAAATTTTTGTCAAACTTTAAGGACAAAAAATATACTTTACCCTTTAATTTAAACTATGTCTCTATAGCAGAGGTGTAGATTTCTTCTTTCTAATTTACCCAAACAAAAAAATGGTCCGATTAACAGGTTATACCACTTAAATTTGCACAAGGAACATTTCCATCGAAACTAAATCATGTCAAAGTTGTCATGGACAACGGGTTCTGCTATAGTTTGGAACTATGATGGAGCAGGAAGAGGAAGGTACAACTATACTTGACAAGAGGCTGGAAAGCCCTTGCCAAAATCAATGGATTTAGAGTTGGCACTATGTTGAGGTTTTTAGTATACAACAATGACGAGACTACTCTTTACATCAAAGTGGTCAAAAAATAAATAGTTAAATTAGATATTTTTGTTTACTTTCTACAACTTATGTTATGTATCACTGTTTTTATTTCGCTCCTGTGTTTTGTTTTCATCTATGATAGCCATAGAATCCAATGGTCCATTAGAATCCAATCAATTATGTTTTGTTTTCACATTAGAATCCAATAAATTATATTGATGACGGAATAATTTAAAATTAGTTATCACAATCACAAAAAATCAGTTCAATGGTCCATTTAGTAATTTAGTGCGCGACCAAATACGGAAACAACTCACTATGGGCAAATTAGCGCAACATCAAAAGCTATCATTTTTCTTCTACAATTGCAAGTATATTAATATATGTAACTACACTATCTAAGGAAAAAATCCTATACAACTTTGATAAATATTTATTTTCCTGAAATATCAAATGAGACCATGAATCCTTATAATGTTCCATTGTGTTCGGGTGATTTAACAATATTTTGCTTTCACTTATGAGTTGCCATAAAAAAAGAGGTAACAATAAAAATAAATTATGTAATAAAAGAAATTAGTTACTATAATATTGCTAGCTTTTTACTTAATGTAAGAAAATGATCATTTGCTGTCATTGTAACTTATAATATTTTACTACTTTAGTATGCAATTCAGCTATGATACTATTAAAATTGTTAACCTTATCTGGTGTAGAGTTACCGCTTGCGTCTAATCCAATAAATTTACCGCAAATCAATAACACAACATGGTGTACCCTGAGCCACATGTACGCCTAATTTTTTATTCTTTTCATGCAAAAAAGGAATGATGATAGCAGTGCTAACTTTGTATGGTCTGTATGAAGCGGTCCGATACACATATACGAGACAATTCCTAATCGTATGCTTACCCTCTATTGTTCTATTGTGTTCCGAACCAATCGGGAATGGGTTGAATTAAATATATAAAACTTATGCACCGAATAATCAACTAATCTAATATAATGCCAAAAAAGTAAGATAACTATTAATTTACATCTGCAAAGTTGCCTTATATGCAGATCATTTGCTGGTTTCTTTAAAGCCTGCTTATGACTTACTGTTGATTATACAACTCTGATCATACATGTACATAGACAATCATTACATCTATACTATACCCTCCAGGATACATCCAAAATGCTTATCTCTTATTTTACATCTTCTATTTTGTCTCATCCCATTGGGAAGTAGAGAGACCAATCCAGCTAGTGATGGAGACCTACAAGAAAATCATCGTCTATATCTTCTATATATAAGAAAATTAATAAATTATTAAGTATCAAATCTTGACATTTTCTAATTGTTCACATGTTAAAATATGGAACAATTAAAATGCAGTCACACCCATATTTTATAGAGTAGCACATTAATGAAACTCCTTCCCTGCAGGTAAAAACATTCCCCTGACTGAGGGTGACAAAACCTTGCATAGTGATGTCCAGAAACATCAAATGTAACCTCATTTAATCACTACTGGCTCTCCTATATCCTGGTGCATTAACTATCTACGATGCATGGTATACGAAAGAAGCATGACGTTGAAGAAGATGATCGTGTATTTTATCTAACGGTGGATCCTTACACGATATGATTCGGTTTCAAAACCTCCATATTCAAAAACAGCAACAAATACCTAATTCTTATTATGTTGCATCATATAGCTGTGTCGGTAACAATAGTCTTAAGTAGTGATTTATTTTGATAATTTGAGCTTGCAAATCAATCTTCGTCTTCCTCATTATTTTACATAGAGACAACATGACATACCAAGTGTATTCTATAGAAGATTCAAATATCTCTTGAGTGATAAACTCCAGGTTGTGGATTGTAACCAGAATCGATTTCAGCTAGCCATTATTCAAGGGTCACCACATCATATATTTCACATGGACTTCAAAATCTAGTGAGTGTTTATAAACTATCCAAAGGAGGCACACTCAAGCTGAGATACCTATATGATGACATCTTTTATGTCTTAAAGGTAAGGGATAACAATATGGCCAGCATACCTATTGTAGTGCATGGTTTTAGATCCATCTTTTCTACACCAATTTCAGTGAAGGGCAAAGAAATTTTGGGTGATGATACATTCTTCATGGAAATTGAAAGATATCAAAATGCTATGTACAAGAAAAAGAAAAAGAGAAAGATAAAATGCTTGCTATGTAGAGGAAAACCTGTCACAATCATCCAAAGAGCCATGCACATATTTTGTATGGACGACCAACAAACCATAATAACAATCCAGCCCAGTCAAATCATGCTTATCAACTTTCAGTTGATCAACCGCCATTATTCAAGCCCTTGTCATTTGACCTTAATGTCCCGCCTCCTATGGAGGATGAACCTATTCCGCTTTGCGTTAGTCAGATAGAAATGCACGACCTAAATAAATATAAAACCACTGCTGATATTATGGGAACTTATGCAAATATCTTGGTTCCTCCAACGAAGTTTCAAGACTTCTTCACCATCCCAACCAATTATCCTTATGTAGAAATACCTTTTCACCCTCCAACACATGACCATTTCAATCCACCAACCCTTATCAACCTCTTCCCACCGAAGGAACTGCTGATCTGTCATATTATGTCACACATATGCTGCATCAGAATTGAAGACACCACATCATCGGCACTAGTAGGTGGCATTTCTGATCGAAAATTTATTATCTTAATTATATTCAAATGAATACCCATCTGTTGTTTATTTGTTCGAGTTCTTCTTTAATGTATTCCAGAGACATGTGCAGGTTTTGCCACCGAGTTTCGCATCAGATGCATTCCCTTCGAGGGATAGCCACATTTGGGTTGTCCAACGAAGTGGGGTCTCATACAACATGAAAATTCTATGGGCTTTTGACTACAACTCCTTTCAGGCAGTATTGGCTAAGGGTTGGAGAGGTTTTCTAACTAATAATCTGCTTAGGCCTGGGACTATAGCATGATTTACAGTTTTGTCCTTCGATGAAATAGTCATGCATGTAGATGTCTTGGAGCTTTGAACATCACTACACCCAATAAATCTAGGTTGAAGTTTCCTTTTTGGTATAAGTGGCTATAAATCACTATACGTTGAGTACATGCGGAGTAACTTTGTGAACAGTTACTGCAGGGGGTCTAAAAGAATTGCTTACTGATTACTATAATATGGATATGGATAATATGGATTTGGACATGGAATGAAATGATGGTTCACGAAGTTACTTTCATCACCCTCAACTATCACTAGTTTAGTGGGTAAATAGGTGTAAATTTTTTGGGTTATCTAATCTTGATGTATTTGTGGCCTACATCTTAAGTCCAAATGATATTACTGCTTTAAGTTCTTATTTTCCCATTAATTTACGTCCACTCTTGAGTTTTATAAACCCATCACGCATGATCCTACACATTATATACATATTAATATATGTAGTTGAATTTAATATCATTAGGTTGGACCTTAGCCGTGAGTGGGATGCATATGATAATTAGATAAGAGTGCTAAGCACAACTTATTACATTAAAACACATGCTCTAACACTTTAAGCTGGCCATAAAGACATGATAGGGAGAAATATGTAGGAGATATTAGAAGAAGTCCAACAAGTTGCATTTCAGAAATTTTCACAATACGCACACTGATAATAAAGTGAACTAATACAACAAAGCAAATATAGTACCTTCAGTATGAATATATAGGCATGCTACTATGTGGTTGCCTTTATAAATAGTATAAAAAATGTGCCAAAAAAATTAACAGTTAATGATCGTTCTACTTTCCGCATCAATACTTGACCCTTTTGGCAGATACGGAGTATCCATGAATCTGTAGGGATAGCCATCGCAAATGGACAAACTCCATTTAAAAATCATTAGCTTAATTGTGATAGGTGTCTTCAATGTGTACCTAACATGTAATAGCTACAAATAATTCATGCCGTCAAGATTCGAAAACCTCCGCAAATCTTTTTTGATATGCCTATATAAAGAACAATACACATAGACTAACTAAGTCACAACAAGAAATTATGGTTGTAAACCACTAAACAAGAATATATAAAGCCTGACATATATAATATTTAATTTGCTGAACTACTATCTACCCCTACCTGATTAGAGTATGCCAATTACATAACGATTTAAGATGAACAGCCTTGACTACATGTTAAGTCCCAAACGTGCTAGGTTGAGAAGGAGGATTATATTAGACCAGGGGAGATAGCTAAATAATGAAAATTCAAATCCGAATCGAGGCACCCATGGTAAGTTCAAAAAATAAGAAAAATACATTGCGATTTTGGTATGATTTCTCTATGGTTTTCCTATTTATACATTCTAATATATTTATATTCATCAACTTCATTGCATAGGGAACTTCCTCCCTGCTTTACTTCCATATAAGAGTTCCTTAGATATAATGTCCAACCCTGTTGTTGTATCAGATCAGCAATCCGTTACAACAACCGCTGAACTCCGTCTGAATGTATCCCCTAAGCTTCATCCCTATGGGTCTGATTACAAGAAAAATGCAGTCAAGAGGAGAAACTTGGTTCATTTAAAAGAACAACAATATAATTTTTAATACATAATAATGCTCCATTTAGTTGTCATTCATCACAACACATCCCTACTAACCATCCACTGGATCATGCAAGCAATCAACAATCAACGCTTCATCCTTCAAGGTAATACACATCCCGATTTGAATAATATTTTCGTTATTACTCATCAATGGATAACTAACAATACATTTTTTTCAAATCATTGCATTTTAAGATTTATTATATATACAGTGTTAACCTGAAAAATAAAAGACACAGGATGGCTCAACATTTCACAATTTCTAATCATCAATTAGCAACTATTGAACAACGACATATATAATTAACAATGAAATTAACAACATACCACGCAATCACAAATAATCAAAGCTCTTAACAAACATATAATAAATCTACCAAAAAAAAATTGACTAACAATTTTTAACCAAACAAAACTCTAATCATTAAAAATCATAATCATCATTGAGTGTTAGTTTCAAGATTTTCATCAAAGACTCACTTACAATCACTTTTTCATTATTTTTTGTTCTTTTTTTTCATTATATAAAAGTAATTTATGCATCATATGCAATTAGTTAATTTTGTTTTCGAAATAAGAATTACATAGTACTCTATATTACTCTATAAAATTATAAGATACCAATACTTTTATGATATGTTTGGTTAAGAAGTTATTACATATCTTTTTAATTAAGATCAATTATTTTAAAAGTTTCAAAAACTTGAAAATAATTTATAAATTATTAATTATCTCCAAGATACTGGTACTCTTTTAGAATATAAAATACAAATCTGAAAATAAAACTATAGTTGGAATAAGTTACCATGAAAAAGTAAGGTAAAAATTTTCTTTTCAACAATATAAGTTTAGAAGAAAATTTGGTATTTTTTACAAGAATATCTAAATTAGATAATATGATTATTAAAACAAAATAATGTAAGCATTTATATTCATAGAAATAAGTATATAAAAATTAATTTAAAAAGTATAAAGACTTGAGTATATGAT
>NC_029792.2:108969979-108999161 GCF_000816755.2 Arachis ipaensis | reverse complement strand
TCATAGAAATAAGTATATAAAAATTAATTTAAAAAGTATAAAGACTTGAGTATATGATACTATGATGTAAAATTGATTAAGTAAAAATATCAGTAAAAGAAATGATTAAAACTTAAACCTATCACATTATTAAAAATAATTACATATAAAATCACAAAATATTTTTTATTTTATCAATCACATATCTGATATATATACTTCTTCAATAAACTTGGAGGGCCAAGGCCATTTACCATACCCTTGGATCTGTCCTTGCTTACAATATCAGACATACCCACATCCAAAAAATCAGCAACAATATTATTTTAGACAATCAGCAACAACAATATTTCAAAAAATCAACAACTCAAGATAATAAAAAATTATCAAAGAAAGTGATTCAATACTATTAACTCAGCAAATCAAAATCACTAAAATAGTAAAACCAGCAACTCAGTCAGCATTATTAACAAAAGTACAAAATCAATCAACAATAAATTCACACAACAGTGTTTACCAGAGGAGGTGTTGTTGAGTTCAACGGTGACAGAGACAGACAGCTTGACGGCAACATGGAAAGAAAGAGAGAGCTCGACGCCAACCGAGAGAGATCGGCAGCGACGATGACAAGAAGAAAAATGATAAGATAGAGAGAGAGAGAGACATAGCGTGAGCAGACCTTCACCTTCCATAGGCGATGATGCATAATGCCACCATGGTTAGTTCCACCCGGCGCCAGAAGCACCCTCCACCCGTTTGGCGATAAGTTTGAACTTTCGTGGCTGAGATGGTGGCTAGGACACTGGGTATCTAATGGTTTAGGGTTGGGTTTTTTTTCCAGTTTTCACTTTTAGAGAGAGAGAAAGAGGTGGGATGCCTGGGGTATTGGGCACTTTCAGAGAGAGAAAGAGGTGGGATGGCCTGGGTATTGGCTTATTGGGTTTGTGTTTCTTTTTTTAAATTCAGTACGACGTCGTTTTGTAGGGTTACCACTGAACCAATAATCTTAAAAAAAACCTGGTCGGTTAGTTCTGTCGGTTCACTGGTTAATCAGGGATTTGGTTGGTTTATAAACCGGTTTTTCGCTAGGTGGTTCTCAGAGTCAACAGACCCAGTCAAATAACCGGTTCCCAATTAACCCAGTCAAAAGGTTCAATCCAGTTCGGTTTTCTACACTATGATTAAAACTTAAATAACTATCATAATTTAAAAGACTTTAGGTTTAGAACATAAATTTGTTTACATGTTATTAGATTTTATTTATTTTTTTTAATTAATATTAAAGTGTAAACTGCCAAAAATGCATTCGAATAATTTCGTCATTGACAAAAATGCACTTTGATCTTGCTATCGACAAAATGCCCTCAAATAATTAATAAACTTGACAAAAATATCCAACATTAAATATGTATCTATCAAAAAATACTTTAGATATTGAATTTTGATGTAGATTTTTAAAAGCATGATTAGAAAAACTAGCATACCTATTTTACATAACGTACTCTTTAATTATATAGACACTTATCATGCGAGATTTATCTTACTATTTCACATTTTTGGCTAAACCCATAATATTTCGCAAAGCAATCATGCTGCAAATCATCGTGATTGGATTCTGAACAAAGAAAACAACGTATCCATCAGACGTATTTCCGACTCACAATTCTTATGTGGGGAGTCATCGATCTCACGGAACAACCATCCCGATCAAAGAATACAGTACCTAACCTAAGAGGGGGCATGTTAGTAAGTACTAAATGGAGTCATTTATTGTGCTGGGTTGTATTTATTCTCTTACATACCAGACAGAGGTAACTTATAACATGTCTAATGTGAAACGTATAATGTATATCAATATATCAACATTAGACGCATTTGATGATTTTTCTCTAAACTCTGACTATGTACATCATTACAATCCAACTAATTAGCAAGCTACTATTTATTTAATAGCTTACTTATATTGTATAAATGTATATGAACATGTATTTCAGAATGCTTCTGTTTAAATTATTCAATTACATTTCTTTAGATCACCATTAAGTCGATAACTTGGAAATAGAAGCGCATACATCTGAACAAGATTAGTTAATAATATCTACTACAAGAATTTTGTTACGTATGTTGACTAATTGAGGAATTCCATTTACTTTAAATTACTTTTTCTGCTGACCATGAGCATATCGCTTTTTAATTAATAGATACCTTGGACATCAGGGATCTAGTGCATCGATGTATACATTGTAATTCATGTATGTGGGATGGAGAGAGATTAGCCAAAAAGAGGTATATGATCCCAATGTTTGCTCTTTGTTGCATGGATGGAAAGATTCAGTTGCCATTTCTTACAGAGCCTCCTGCACTATTGCATGACCTTTATTATGGTCATCACGAAAATGGTCGATACTTTAGAAAGATCATAAGAAAGTTTAATTCGATGTTTGCATTCACGTCAATGGCGGGGAAGATCAATCTATCAATCAACAACGGTACTGCGCCACCAACAATGGACAAAACTACCATACTATTAGAAGCCTAATCCCTCAAGACAATGACAAGCCAAGATTCACGCAACTATATATCTATGACACAGACGAGATTTAGAATCGAATAAATGCTGTCAGGTACCGCATACTACATACATATATCTCCCTTATTACTCTATGCATGGCCGCACAGTCAATGATACGTACCATATGCAATATCCTATAACTATAAATAAAAACAAGTATTTTAAAACACAACTATTTTTTTTATTATGTGGTAGGTCTTCTACATCATGTAACGATATTGAAACTCATATTATGGATCAACTGAAGCAAATGTTAGACACACACAACCCACTCTCCAAGATCTTTCGATCAACAACAGATCGGTTCAACGATGTCAACAGAACTAACATTAGATTAAAATTGATCAAGAGGAGAAATACTGATGGCTGAGTTTACAACCTACCAATGACATCTGAGCTTGCTATTTTTATTGTAGGAGACATTGACGAATCATTAATTGATAGGGATATTATACTTGAGTCTACTACTAACAAGTTGCAAAGGATAGATGTAATGCATCCACTGTACTTGGCCTTACACTATCCTTTAGTATTCCCATATGGAGAAGATGGTTTCAAGATCGACATTGCCATGTCTGCTAGATACGACATCAACGAGACCAAAAAAGGAAGAACATCACCATGCGCGAATGCTTCTCATTTTGTATTCAAATGAGGGAACATGAGTCTCCCTTATTATTACATTCGAGGAGATTGTTCCATCAATTCATTGTGGATGCATATACTATGATTGAGTCCGAGCGGCTAAAATTCATCAGAAACAACCAACCAAAACTGCGCGTGGACAAGTATAGTACACTGCATAAATCATTGGTGAGGGGGGAAGCTAATGCAATTGCCACCGGTCAAAGAATTATTTTACCAAGTAGCTTCACAGGTGGTCTAAGATACATGTTTAACAACTACAAGGATGCATTTGCCATTTGCAAATATGCGGGGTATCCAAGTTACTTTATAACCATTACGTGCAATCCGGAATGGAATGAGGTTAAGCGATTGCTAAAGGACACTGGTTTCAAACCAGAAGATAGGCCTGACATCATTTCAAGGGTATTCCACATAAAGCTAAGTGAGTTAATCACAGACTTTAAGCAAGGAAGATTTTTTGGGAAGATTGTGGCATGTAAGTTAACTTTCATAGATTTTATGTGCATGGTTTGTTGCTTATAACTAACTTATTATTATAATATGCACAGAGGTCTGCATAGTAGAATTCCAAAAGCCAAGTTAACTACCACACGCGCATATATTGCTGTTCATGCATCTGTTGGACAAGCCAAGGTCACCTGATGATATTGACAAGCACATCTCAACTGAGATCCCTGATAAGTTAATGAGGCCAAAACTATATGCAGCTGTGGAAAAGTTCATGGTACATGGACCATGCGGCAAGTACAACAATAGTAACCCGTGCATGTTAAATGGTAGGTACTCAAAATTTTACCCAAAACTATTCAGGCCAAGAACTGCTATTGATGATGCTGGATTCCCTAGATATAAAAGATCAGATAATGGCCGCACTATCATAAAGAAAAACATTACCCATGACAATTCATATATTGTTCCCTATAATCCATCACTGCTGCTAAAATACGGTTGCCACATCAATGTTGAGCATACATGCCAAACATCTGCAATCAAGTACCTATTCAAATATGTCTACAAAGAAAATGATAGGGTCACCGCTATATGCTACCAAACCACAAGTGAAGCTGATACCATACAAGTAGTTGACAAGATATGAAATTACTACGACTGCAGGTATATATCATCATGTGAGGCATTATGGCAAACTTTTTGGATATAAAATTCAACTAAAGGAGTCTTCTGTTATTAGGTTACCTTTTCACTTGCCAAATAAGCACGCAGTCGTATTTAGAGACCATAAAAACATTGTAGATGTTATCGACAGAGTTGATGGGAAGTTGACAAAGCTTCTGGCATGGATGCTTGCACATAGACTATTCAAATTCGATAGATCCTTATCATATAGTCAATTTCCAACCAAGTTTGTATAGAAGGAGGATATTTTCATGTGGATGGCGAGGAAACAAGGATTTTCAGTTGGAAGACTAACGCATGTTCCACGTGGGAACGGCGAAGACTACTATTTGAGGCTGCTACTAAATATATAGAAGGGGTGCCTAAGTTTTGTTGATTTGTGTATTGTTGATGATGTTGTGTATGACACATTTAAGGAAGCCTGTTATGCACTGGAGTTGTTGTAAGACGACAAGGAGTTCATTGATGCATTACTAGAGGCAAGCACCTAGGCGTCTGCAAACTATCTTCGAGACCTTTTTGTTGTGCTCTTGTTGTCAAATTACATTGGTAGACCAGTAATTGTGTGGCAGCAATGCTGTCATGTGCTATCTGAAGATGTACTATACTCACAAAGGAAACACATGCAACGTGAAGGTTAGACCAAATTTATATGTATTGCCTCTTCTAAACTCATGAAACATGCATCTACTCAGGATAATTATTCTGGTTAGTAACCCTACTAATTCTCATGTGTAGACATACATCTATCTGAGGAACAAATAATGAATATGATGTTAACAAAGATAGAGGAGAAATTACAGGCCAATGGTTGGTCTCTCAAAGAGTATGATCAGATGCCTTTTCTAACTCTGGATGTTATTGATGGATTATAAGACAGAATGTTGATGGACGAGCTTAACTTTGACTTATCATCTCTAAAAGATGAGTTGTCAAAAACTTACAGAGCATGAATGAAGCTCAAAGAAAGGCATTTCATATCATAAGTAATGTCGTTAACAAGCATAAAGGCATTTTCTTCTTTGTCTATGGGTATGGTCGGACCAGTAAGTCATATCTATACAAGACCCTTTCAGCTGTAATTCGTAGTGAAGGTCATATTGTACTCAATGTTGCATCAAGTGGCATTGGCTCTCTACTCCTTCCAAATAAGTGTACTGCGCATTCCAGGTTTAAGATACCTTTGGATATAAATGAGAACTCAATATGTTGCATTAAACAAGGAAGTTCATTGGCAAGGTTAGTTTGCAGGGCTAAACTGATCATCTGGGATGAGGCACTAATGTTGAACAAACTTTGTTATGAATCATTGGACAAGTGCTTGTGTGACATATAGGTTCGAGCTTTACTACAATGCAGATTTGCCTTTCGCGGGGAAGGTTGTTGTCTTAGGTGGAGACTTTAGACAAATACTACCTGTCATTCCAATGGGATCATGTCAAGAAATTGTGCATGCTTTAATATACTTCAAAAAACATGCGGTTAACAATGGGAATGAATGTATCTGAGGTAAGCATGACCAAGGAATTTGCTGACTAGCTACTGAAAATTGGTGATGGGTTGGTAGGGGACTGGTGCACAAAATTGTGATTACACTTTTCACAACTCTGCACAACTAACCAGCAAGTGCACTGGGTCGTCCAAGTAATACCTTACATGAGTAAGGGTCGATCCCACGGAGATTGTCGGCTTGAAGCAAGCTATGGTTATTTTATAAATCTTAGTCAGGAGATTAATGATAAGAGTGATTATATTTATGAAAAATAAATAACATAAAATAAATAGTACTTGTGATTCAGTAATGAGAAACAGGTTGAGGTTTCGAAAATGCTCTATCATCTGAATTTCTACTTTCCTACTATCTTCTTCTCCAAACACGCATGGCCTCCTTCCATAGCAGGCTGTATGATCCTCTCGGATGAAAAATATCAAGCGCTGTCACCACACGGCTAATCATCTGTCGGTTCTCACTAGCGTCGGAATAGGACCATTATCCTTTTGCACACTGTCACTGCGCCCAACATTCGCGAGTTTGAAGCTCGTCACAGTCATCCCCTTCCAGATCCTACTCGGAATACCACAGACAAGGTTTAGACTTTTCGGATCCCAGGAATGCTGCCATTGATTCTAGCCTATACTACGAAGGTTCTAACCTCCAGACTCGGTCCGTGGATTAAAAACCCAAGAGATACGCACTCAAGCTGTCGCCCAATGACTACGTTGAGCTCAGATAGAATGGAGTGATTGTCAGGCACGCGTTCATAGGGTTGAGGATAATGATGAGTGTCACGGATCATCATATTCTCCATATTGAAGTACGAGTGAGTATCTTAGAATAGAATCAAGCGTAATTGAATAGAAAACAGTAGTAATTGCATTAATTCATTGAAATACAGCAGAGCTCCTCACCTCCACCTATGGAGTTTAGAGACTCATGCCGTCAAAGGTACAATATAAAATGTAAAAATGTCATAAGGTGCTAAATGAATCTCTAAAAATAGTTTTTATATGAGACTAGTAGCCTAGGGTTACAGAAAATGAGTAACTAAGTGCAGATAGTGCAGAAATCCACTTCCGAGACCCACTTGGTGTGTGCTTGGGCTGAGCATTGAAGCTTTTTCGTGCATAGGCAGTTCATGGAGTTAAACGCCAGCTTTGGTGCCAGTTTGGGCGTTTAACTCCAATTCTGGTGCCAGTTTGGGCGTTTTACGCCAAGATGTTTTAGACTAGCTTTGGACGCCAGTTTGGGCCATCAAATCTCAAGAAAAGCATGGACTATTATATATTTCTGGAAAGCCCAGGATGTCTACTTTCCAACGCATTTGAGAGCGTGCCATTTGGGCTTTGGTAGCTCCAAAAAATCCACTTCAAGTGCAGAAAGGTCAGAATCCAACAGCATCTGCAGTCCTTTTTCAGCGTCTGGATCAGATTTTTGCTCAGGTCCCTTAATTTCAGCCAGAAAATACCTGAAATCACAGAAAAACACACAAACTCGTAGTAAAGTCCATAAATGTGATTTTTGAATAAAAAATTATAAAAATATAATAAAAAATGACTAAAATATACTAAAAACTATGTAAAATTGATGCCAAAAAGGGTATAAATTATCCGCTCATCACAACACCAAACTTAAATTGTTGCTTGTCCCCAAGCAACTAAAAGCAAAATAGGATAAAAAGAAGAGAATATACAATGAATTTCAAAATTATCAATGAAGATTAGCTTCAATTAGATGAGCGGGACTTGTAGCTTTCTGCTTCTGAACAGTTTTGGCATCTCACTTTATTCTTTGAAGTTCAGAATGATTGGCATCTATAGGAACTTAGAATTCAGATAGTGTTATTGATTCTCTTATTTCAGTATGTTGATTCTTGAACACAGCTACTTTATGAGTCTTGGCCGTGACCCTAAGCATTTTGTTTTCCAGTATTACCATCGGACACATAAATGCCACAGACACATAACTGGGTGAACCTTTTCAGATTGTGACTCAGCTTTGCTAGAGTCCCCAGTTAGAGGTGTCTAGAGCTCTTAAGCATGCTCTTTTTGCTTTGGACCATGACTTTAACCGCTCATCTCAAGCTTTTCACTTGACACCTTCACGCCACAAGCACATGGTTAGGGACAGCTTAGTTTAGCCGCTTAGGCCAGAATTTTATTCCTTTGGGCCCTCCTATCCATTAATGCTCAAAGTCTTGGATCCTTTTTACCCTTGCCTTTTGGTTTAAAGGGCTATTGGCTTTTTTTTTCTTTTTTCGCATTTTTTTTCTGCAAGCTTTTCACTGCTTTTTCTTGCTTCAAGAATCAATTTTATGATTTTTCAGATTATCAATTACATTTCTCCTTTTTCATTATTCTTTCAAGAGCCAACAATTTTAACATTCAAAAATAACAAATTCAAAAATATGCACTGTTCAAGCATTCATTCAGAAAACAGAAAGTATTGCCACCACATCAAAATAATTAAGCTAGCTTCAAGGTAAAATATGAAATCATGCACTTCTTGTTCTTTTGTAATTAAAAACATTTTTTTAAGAAGGGTGAGTGATTCATGGAATTTATTTATAGCCTTAAGACATGGACTCTAAATTTTATTGATCATGAAATAAAAATAAGACATAAAATAAACATAAAAGCAGACAAATAATAATAAAAGAAAGAAAATTAAAGACATAAAAATAAATGACTCTAATACTAATGCTCATGTGACTCTTAAAATAGATCTCTAATAACAAAAGTTATCACAGATTTAGGACTCAACAACCTGTAATTGGAGAGCCAAGTGCTCCTTCAATTTGTGGGACGCCTGGCTCTTTAAGGGACAGCTTCTGGCGCTTTAGCTCCTGTATCTCACGCCCTTGTTTCTCTTGTTCTATGAGCAGTTTGCAAAGCATGCTATTTTGATTCTGCTGCTCCTCTTTGAGTTGATTCACAACTTCTTACAGCTTGGTGATAGATGCTTCTAGGCGAGCCCAATAGTCAAATTGAGGAATTTCTGGAAGGAGTTCATGCGCCCCCCTCTTGGTGGGGTTATCTTGAATTTGAGGTCCATCCATCACTTTTTTGGTGATTGGGCATTCAACTGGGATAAATTCATCCACACCCATCTGTACCCCCCGCATCTTTGCATAGCAGACTAATCAAGCTTGGGTAGGCCAATCTGGCCTCAGTGGATTCTTTGTTTGCAATTGTGTAAATTTCAATGGGGATTAACTAATGAATCTCTACCTCCTTCCCTAGCATAATACAATGAATCATCACTGCTCTCTTGACAGTGACTTCAGATCAGTTGCTGGTTGGGAGTATAGAGCGCCCAATGAAATCCAGCCAACCTCTGGCAACTGGTTTAAGATCTCCTCTCTTTAACTGGTTTGGGACACCTTTTGAATTGGTAATCCATTTGGTTCCAGGGAGGCATAAGTCCTCTAGAACTTGATCTAGCCTTTTATCCTTGGCCATTCTCCTATTAAAGGACTCTGGATCATCTTGCAGTTGAGGAAGTTTAAGAACTTCTCTCACTTTGTCCAGGTGGAAGTAAATAATCTTCCCTCTGACCATAGTCCGGAAGGTGTAGAAAGCAGTTCCCTCTAATCTTTGCTTCTCTGTCATCCACAGATTTGCATAGAATTCTTGGACCATGTTTCTTCCAACAGGTATCTCAGGATTAGCCAGGACTTCCCAGCCCCTGTTTTGAATCTGCTCTTGGATCTCCGAGTATTCATCTTCTTTCAAGTTGAATCTAACTTCCGGGATCACTGATCTTCTGCATACTATTTTAAGGTAATGGTCTGCATGTTCTTTGGTGCAAAATTTCTCATGCATCCAAAGTGGCTTTGAGTTGCTTTCTTTCTTGCCTCTTGAAGTGGTTTATTTTCCTTTGGGAGCCATGAGCTTTGTTTGTTTTGGCTTAGGGATCACTAAAATCACACCAAACTTAGTGCTTTGCTTGCCCTCAAGCAAAATAGAAAGAAAGAAGATGAATAGATGGAGAGAAGGATTCCAATGATGAACCAAAGGGGGTGGCCGAATTTATAAATAAAGGGGAGGGAGGGAATGGGGTCGAAAATTTAAAAAAAAAAGAAAAAGATATGATTGAAAGATATGATTAATAAAAGATAAACATGATATGAAAAAGATGAGATTCTTTTCAAAAAATTAAAAGATAGGAAAAAGATATGAGGAAGTTAAATCTGAATTTTTGTTTATGCTTCTAGGAAATAAAAGATAATATGAATTAGCAAAAAAAATGAAAAGGATTTGGAAAGATGAAAGAATTTTTGAAAAAGAATTGAAAAGATTTGGAGAAGAATTAAAAAGATTTTATGAGATTATGAATTTTCGAGAATGGAACTTGAAAAATGAATGTTTGTGTTAATTTGATGTAGAAAATTTTGATTTAAAACATGAAAATTTGAAAAAATTTGAATTGAAAACGAAATTACCTCTCCCCTATCTGTTCTGGCGTTTAACGCCCATCTGGTGGCCATTTTGGGCGTTTAACGCCCAGCCAGGTACCCTGGCTGGCGTTAAATGCCAGAAATCCTTCTTCACTGGGCGTTTTTCTGAACGCCCAGAATGCTACCAATTCTGGCGTTAAACGCCTATAATGCTGCCTATTCTGGCGTTTAACGCCCAGAATGATACCTTTATTGGCGTTTTGACGCTAGTGAACTCCTTTCCTCTGTGATTTCTCTGTTTTATGTCTTGAACCTCCATTTTCCTGACTTATTCACTGAAAATATATTAATTAATAAGGAAAACAAAATTAAAAAGACTTATCTAACTGTTACAAATATCTAATTATTGATAATGGCTGGGTTGCCTCCCAGCAAGCGCTTCTTTACTATCTTTAGCTGGACTTTATTGAGCTTTTAACTTAGTCTCAGCTTTGAGCATTCTTGCTCAACATTGCCTTCAAGATAATGTTTGATTCTTTATCCATTAACAATGAACTTTTTGTCAGAATCAATATCTTGAAGTTCTACATAGCCATATGGTGACACACTTGTAATCACATATGGGCCCCTCCACCGAGATTTCAATTTCCCGGGAAACAATCTGAGCCTAGAGTTAAACAGCAAGACCTTCTGTCCTGTCTCAAAGACTCTAGATGACAGCCTTTTGTCATGCCATATTTTTGCTTTCTCCTTATAAATTTTGGCATTTTCGAAAGCATTGAGTCTGAATTCTTCCAGCTCATTCAACTGGAGTAATCTCCTCTCTCCAGCTACCTTAGTATCAAGGTTTAGGAATCTGGTTGCCCAGTAGGCCTTGTGTTCCAGTTCCACTGGCAGATGATAGGCTTTTCCATACACAAGCTGGTATGGAGAGGTCCCTATAAGAGTCTTGAATGTTGTTCTGTATGCCCACAGAGCATCATCCAGACCTCTTGCCCAGTCCTTTCTACGGGCATTTACAGTCCGCTCCAGGATTCGTTTTAGTTCTCTATTTGAGACTTCAACCTGCCCATTTGTCTGTGGATGATATGGAGTTGCCACTTTATGGTTAATTTCATATCGGACCAGAGTAGAGTCAAGCTGTTTATTGCAGAAATGAGTGCCTCCATCGCTGATCAGTATCCTAGGGACACCAAACCTGCTGAAGATATGCTTCTAGAGGAACTTCATCACTGTCTTAGTATCATTAGTGGGTGTGGGAATTGCCTCTACCCATTTAGATACATAGTCTACTGCCACTAGAATATAAGTGTTTGAGTATGATGGTGGAAAAGTCCCCATGAAGTCAATACCCAATACATCAAACATCTCAATCTCTAAGATCCCTTGTTGAGGCATGGCATAACCGTGAGGCAGATTACCAGCTCTCTGGCAACTGTTACAGTTACGTACAAACTCTCGGGAGTCTCTATAGAGAGTAGGCCAGTAGAAGCCACACTGGAGAACTTTGGTGGCTGTTCGCTCACCTCCGAAATGTCCTCCATATTGTGATCGATGGCAATGCCATAGGATCTTCTGTGCTTCTTCTCTAGGCACACATCTATGGATCATTCCGTCTGCACACCTCTTAAAGAGATATGGTTCATCCCATAAGTAGTATTTTGCATCAGAAATCAATTTTTTCGTTTGCACCTTGCTATACTCCTTGGGTATGAATCTCACAGTTTTATAGTTTGCAATGTCTGCAGATCATGGTACTTCCTGAATGGCAAAGAGTTGCTCATCCGGGAAGGTTTCAGAGATCTCAGTAGGAGGGAGGAACGCTCCTGCTATTGGTTCTATCCGGGACAGGTGATCTGCTACTTGGTTCTCTATCCCTTTTCTGTCTCTTATTTCTATATTAAATTCTTGCAAAAGCAACACCCATCTTATGAGTCTGGGTTTTGAATCCTGCTTTGTGAGGAGATATTTTAGAGCAGTATGGTCAGTGTACACAATCACTTTTGATCCTACTAAATAAGATCTGAACTTGTCAATGGCATAAACCACTGCAAGTAACTCTTTTTCTGTGGTTGTGTAATTCTTTTGTGCGTCATTCAAAACACGGCTAGCATAGTAAATGACGTGCAGAAGCCTGTTGTGCCTTTGTCCCAATACTGCACCAATGGCATGGTCACTGGCATCACACATTAGTTCAAATGATAATGTCCATTCTGGTGCAGAAATGACTGGTGCTGTGACCAGCTTAGCTTTCAGAGTTTTAAACGCCTGCAGACACTCCGTGTCAAAGACAAATGGCGTGTCAGCATCTAGCAGATTGCTTAGAGGTTTTGTGATTTTTGAAAAATCCTTTATAAACCTCCTATAGAATCCTGCAAGCCCCAGAAAGCTTCTGATTCCCTTAATATTGGCAAGTGGTGGTAATTTTTCAATTACCTCTACATTAGCTTGATCCACCTCTATTCCCTTGTTCGAAATTTTGTGCCAAGGACAATTCCTTCAGTCACCATAAAGTGACATTTTTCCCAGTTTAAAACCAGGTTAGTCTCTTGGCACCTTTTTAGAACAAGTGCTAGATGGTCAAGGCAGGAGTTGAATGAGTCTCCAAATACTGAGAAGTCATCCATGAAGACTTCCAGAAACTTCTCTACCATATCAGAGAATATAGAGAGCATGCACCTCTGAAATGTTGCAGGTGTATTGCACAGACCAAATGGCATTATTTTGTAGGCAAATACTCCAGATGGACATGTGAATGCTGTTTTCTCTTGGTCTTGAGGGTCTACTGCAATTTGGTTGTAACCTGAATAGCCATCTAAAAAGCAGTAGTATTCATGACCTGCTAATCTCTCTAGCATCTGGTCTATGAATGGTAAAGGAAAATGATCCTTCCTGGTGGTTGTATTGAGCTTTCTGTAGTCAATACACATACGCCACCCTGTAACTATTCTTGTAGGAACCAGTTCATTCTTTTCATTATGAACCACTGTCATGCCTCCCTTCTTGGGGACAACTTGGACAGGGCTCACCCAGGGGCTATCAGAAATAGGATAAATAATCCCAGCCTCTAGTAACTTAGTGACCTCTTTTTGCACCACCTCCTTCATGGTTGGATTCAGCCACCTCTGTAGTTGAACCACCAGCTTAGCATCATCCTCCAATAGGATCTTGTGCATGTATCTAGCTGGGCTAATGCCCTTAAGATCACTTATGGACCACCCAAGAGCTGTCTTGTGTGTCCTTAGCACCTGAATTAGTGCTTTCTCTTCCTATGGATTTAAAGCAGAGCTTATGATCACTGGAAAAGTGTCACCTTCCCCCAGAAATGCATATTTCAGGGATGGTGGTAGTGATTTGAGCTCGGGTTTAGGAGGCTTATCCTCTTCCTGAGGAATTTTCAGAGGATCTTATATTCTCTCTGGTTCCTCCAGATCAAGCTGAACATCTTTAAAAATATCCTTTAGCTCTGATTCGAGACTCTCAGTCATATTGATCTCTTCCACCAAGGAGTCAATAACATCTGCGCTCAGGCAGTCTTTTGGTGTGTCTAGATGCTGCATAGCTTTGACAGCATTCAACTTAAACTCATCTTCATTGACTCTCAGGGTTATCTCTCCTCTTTGGACGTCAATGAGGGTTCGTCCAGTTGCTAGGAAAGGTCTTCCTAGAATGAGAGTTGCACTCTTGTGCTCCTCCATTTCCAGCACTACAAATTCAGTAGGAAAGGCAAATGGCCCAACCTTGACAATCATGTCCTCAATTATGCCTGATGGAATTTTAATAGAGCCATCAGCAAGTTGGAGGCATATCCGGGTTAGTTTAACTTCATCAGTCAAACCAAGCTTTTTGATAGTGGATGCAGGTATTAGGTTGATGCTTGCCCCAAGGTCACATAGAGCTGTCTTGGTACAAGCACCCTCTAATGTGCATGGTATCATAAAGCTTCTGGGATCTTTAAGCTTTTCTGGTAAGCTTTTCAGAATGACTGCACTGCATTCTTCAGTGAGAAAAACTTTTTCAGTTTCTCTCCAATCCTTCTTATGGCTTAAGATCTCTTTCATGAACTTAGCATAAGAGTGTATTTGCTCAAGTGCCTTTACAAACGGAATCTTTATTTCAAGAGTCCTGAGGTAGTTTGCAAAGCGGGCAAATTGTTTATCCTGTTCCACTTGGCAGAGTTTCTGAGGATAAGGCATCTTGGCTTTGTATTCTTCAACCTTAGTTGCTGCAGGTTTATTTCCTACAGAAGTGGTTGGAGAAGCCTGCTTAAGGGGGTTGTTATCACCACTTGCAGGTGTCTGACCCCTTATTGGCATTTGAATGCTAGAATTGGGGGCTACTTGGGCGTTTAACGCCATATTGCCACCCTTTTCTGGCGTTTAGACACCAGCATTGGCTGTCCCTTGGGCGTTTAACGCCACTTTTTCACCCTTTCTGGCGTTTGAATGCCAGAATCATTCCTCTCTGGGCTCTTACTGTCCTCAGAGGGATTTTGGGCAATGGTTTGGTTATCCTTTGTCAGCTGTTTCTTTCTTGGCTTCCTGCTACCTTGGATTGATACATTCAGTGTTTTTCCACTCCTTAATTGAACAGCTTGGCATTCTTCTGTTATCTGTTTAGATAGCTGCTGTCTTTTCTGATCCAATTGTGCTTCCATATTTTGATTAGCATTTTTACTGTCTTGGAGCATCTCTTTAAATTCTGCAAACTGTTTTGTTATTATAAGCAATTGCTTATTGAGTTCAGCAATTTGTTCTTGAGGACTAAGTTCAGTGGATACTGCTTTAGCCTCTTCTTTCAAGGAGGACTCACTGCTTAAGTACAGATGCTGATTTCTAGCAACTGTGTCAATCAGCTCTTGAGCCTCTTCAATCATCTTTCTCATATGTATAGATCCACCAGTTGAGTGATCTAGAGATATTTGAGCTTATTCTTTAAGCCCATAGTAGAAGATGTCTAACTGTACCCACTCTGAAAACATTTCAGAGAGACATTTCTTTAGCATCCCTCTGTACCTCTCCCATGCAATATAAAGAGATTCATGATCCTCTTGTTTAAAACCTTGGATGTCCAGTGATGAGCGGATATTTTATACGCTTTTTGGGGTTAATTTCATATAGTTTTTAGGATATTCTAGTTAGTTTTTAGTTTATTTCCATTAGTTTTTAGGAAAAATTCATATTTCTGGACTTTACTACGAGTTGTGTGTTTTTCTGTAATTTCAGGTATTTTTCTGGCTGAAATTGAGGGAGCTAAGCAAAAATCTGATTCAGGTTGAAAAAGGACTGCTGATGCTGTTGGATTCTGACCTCCCTGCACTCAAAAATGGATTTTCTAGAGCTACAGAACTCGAAATGGCGCGCTTCCAATTGCATTGGAAAGTAGACATCCAGGGCTTTCCAGCAATATATAATAGTCCATACTTTGCTCAAGGATAGATGACGTAAACTGGCATTCAACGCCAGTTCTCTGCCTAATTCTGGCATCCAGCGCCAGAAAAGGATTAAAAGTTAGATTTCAACGCCAGAAATGGATCCAAACCTGGCGTTGAACGCCCAAAACAGCCTTATGCACGTGAAATGTTTAAGTCTCAGCCCCAGCACACACCAAGTGGGCCCCAGAAGTGGATCTCTGCACCATCTGTCATAGTCTACTCACTTTTTGTAAACCTAGGCTACTAGTTTAGTATTTAAACAACTTTTAGAGACTTATTTTGTATCTCATGACATTTTTAGATCTGAACTTTGTACTCTTTGACGGCATGAGTCTCTAAACTCCATTGTTGGGGGTGAGGAGCTCTGCTGTGTCTCGATGAATTAATGCAAGTATTTCTGTTTTCCATTCAAACATGCGTGTTCCTACCTAAGATATCCATTCGCGCCTAACTATGGAGACCTCTTGTTTAATCGCAATTCAACTGATTAATATAATTGACTTCCTGACTAAGAATTGCAAGATAACCATAGATTGCTTCAAACCAACAATCTCCGTGGGATTCGACCCTTACTCACGTAAGGTATTACTTGGACGACCCAGTGCACTTGCTGGTTAGTGGTACGAGTGTGAAAAGTGTGATTCACAATTCGTGCACCAAGTTTTTGGCGCCGTTGTCGGGGATTGTTCGTGTTTGAACAACTGAAGGTTTATTTTGTTTCTTAGATTAGGAAAATTTTTTCTTTTTGGTTTAGAGTCTCTTATTATTGTTCTTGGTTAAAAATATCCTTCTTCAAAACAAGTGTTACATTTATTGCCCAATTGGCTAGAGTATTGGTTAATGTTCTTGATGATTGGGCACCAGTTTTATTAAAAATCTTTTTCAAAAAAAAAATATAAATAATTTTTCTATTAAATTCTGTGTCAAACTTTAAGTTTGGTGTTCTCTTGTTGATTTTTCTTTGTTTTTCGAAAATTTTAGTTTGGTTTTCTAAAAATTTTAAGTTTGGTGTTCTTGTTCAATTAAGAAGTGGGAAAACACTAAATACCCCACCTCAAGGCAACAAAGAGCTAAGGAATGAGCAAACCACCCAAAATTCACCTGAGGACAGTAAGAGCCCAGGGAAAAGTAATTCTAGCGTTAAAACGCCAGAAATTTGGTTGAAGGTTGGCGCTGAACGCCCAGACCCTGCCCAAGACTGGCGTTCAACGCCAGTAACAAGCAAGGACTGGCGTTCAACGCCAGAAACAAGCAAGGATCTGGCGTTGAACGCCCAAAATGGGCAAGATCTGGCGCTGAACGCCCACAATGGGCACAGTTCTAGCGTTCAGACGCCAGGAACAGACAATGAGTTGGCGTCCCACGTCACTCCAGCTTCTAACTCTGGCACTCAATTGCCAGTGAGGGATCAGACACACACAAGTGCTGATGACAATCCCTCTAAAAAGGCTTCTTCAACCACTTCTGTAGGCAATAAACCTACAGCAACTAAGGTTGAGGAATATAAAGCCAAGATACCTTATCCTCAAAAACTCCGGAAAGAGGAGCAGGATAAGCAATTTGCTCGCTTTGCAGATTATCTCAGGACTCTTGAAATAAAGATTCCATTTGCAGAGGCACTTGAGCAAATACCTTCTTATGCCAAGTTCATGAAAGAGATCTTGAGTCATAAGAAGGATTGGAGAGAAACAGAAAGAGTTCTCCTCACTGAAGAATACAGTGCTGTCATTCTAAAAAGCTTTCCTGAAAAGCTTAAAGATCCTAGGAGTTTTCTGATACCATGCACACTAGAAGGTAATTGCACCAAGACAGTTTTATGCGATCTTGGGGCAAGCATCAACCTGATACCTGCATCTACTATCAGAAAGTTTGGCTTGACTGACGAAGTTAAACCAACCAGGATATGTCTCTAACTTGCTGATGGCTCCACTAAATACCCATCAGGCGTGATTGAAGACATGATTGTCAGAGTTGGGCCATTCGCCTTTCCCACTGACTTTGTAGTGCTGGAAATGGAGGAGCACAAGAGTGCTACTCTCATTCTAGGAAGACCCTTCCTAGCAACTGGACGAACCCTCATTGATGTCCAACAGGGGGGAAATAACCCTGAGAGTCAATGATAATGAGTTTAAGTTGAATGCTGTCAAAGCCATGCAGCATCCAGACACATCAAAAGACTGCATGAAAGTTGATCTTATTGACTCCTTGGTAGAAGAGATCAACATGGCTGAGAGTCTCGAATCAGAGTTGGAAAACATCTTTAAAGATGCTCAGCCTGATTTAGAGGATTCAGAGGACATGAAAGAGCCTCTGAAATTTCTTCCGGAAGAAGAAAAACCTCCTAAACCCGAGATCAAGCCATTACCACCATCCTTGAAATATGCATTTCTGGGAGAAGGTGACACTTTTCCAGTGATCATAAGCTCTGCTTTAAATCCACAGGAAGAGGAAGCACTTATTCAAGTGCTAAGGACACACAAGACAGCTCTTGGGTGGTCCATAGGTGACCTTAAGGGCATAAGCCCAGCTAGATGCATGTACAAGATCTTATTGGAGGATAATGCCAAGCCAGTGGTTCAACCACAGAGGCGGCTAAATCCAACCATGAAGGGAGTGGTGCAGAAAGAGGTCACCAAATTACTGGAGGCTGGGATTATATATCCTATTTCTGATAGCCCCTGGGTGAGCCCTGTCCAAGTCGTCCCAAAAAAGGGAGGCATGACAGTGATTCATAATGAAAAAAATGAACTGGTTCCTACAAGAACAGTTACAGGGTGGCGCATGTGTATTGACTACAGAAGGCTCAATACAGCCACCAAAAAGGATCATTTTCCTTTACCATTCATAGACCAAATGCTAGAAAGACTAGCAGGTCATGATTATTACTGCTTTTTGGATGGCTACTCAGGCTATAACCAGATTGCAGTAGATCCCCAGGATCAAGAGAAAACAGCATTCACATGTCCATCGAGAGTGTTTGCTTATAGAAGGATGCCATTTGGGCTATGTAATGCGCCTGCAACCTTCCAGAGATGCATGCTCTCTATTTTCTCTGATATGGTGGAAAAATTTCTGGAAGTCTTCATGGATGGCTTCTCAGTATATGGAGACTCATTCAGCTCCTGTCTTGATCACCTGAAACTTGTTCTGAAAAGATGCCAAGAGACCAACCTAGTTTTAAACTGGGAAAGATGTCACTTCATGGTGACTGAAGAGATTGTCCTTGGGCATAAAATCTCAAACAAGGGAATAGAGGTAGATCAAGCAAAAATAGAGGTAATTGAAAAATTACCACCACCTGCCAATGTTAAGGCAATCAGAAGCTTTCTGGGGCATGCAGGATTCTATAGGAGGTTTATAAAGGATTTTTCAAAAATCGCAAAACCTCTAAGCAATCTGCTAGCTGCTGACACACCATTTGTATTTGACACAGAGTGCCTGCAGGCGTTTGAAACGCTGAAAGCTAAGCTGGTCACAGCACCAGTTATTTCTGCACCAGACTGGACATTACCATTTGAGCTAATGTGTGATGCCAGTGATTATGCCATTGGTGCAGTGTTGGGACAGAGGCATGACAAGCTTCTGCACGTCATTTATTACGCTAGTCGTGTTCTAAACGATGCCCAGAAGAATTACACAACCACAGAAAAAGAATTACTTGCAGTGGTTTACGCCATTGACAAGTTCAGATCATACTTAGTAGGATCAAAAGTGATTGTGTATACTGATCATGCTGCTCTTAAATATTTACTCATAAAGCAGGATTCAAAACCCAGGCTCATCAGATGGGTGTTGCTTCTGCAAGAGTTTGATATAGAAATAAGAGACAGAAAAGGGACAGAGAACCAAGTGGCTGATCATCTGTCCCGGATAGAGCCAGTAGAAGGGACGCCCCTCCCCTCTCTTGAGGTCTCTGAGACTTTTCCGGATGAGCATTTATTTGCCATTCAGGAAACACCATGGTTTGTCGACATTGCAAACTATAAAGCTGCAAGGTTCATACCCAAGGAGTACAACAGGATACAAAAAAAAGAAATTAATTACTGATGCAAAGTACTACTTGTGGGATGAACCCTATCTCTTTAAGAGATGTGCAGACGGAATAATCCGTAGGTGTGTGCCTAGAGAAGAAGCACAGAGGATCCTATGGCATTGCCATGGATCTCAATATGGAGGCCAATTCGGAGGTGAGCGAACAGCCACCAAGGTCCTCCAATGTGGCTTCTATTGGCCCACACTCTATAAAGATTCTCGAGAGTTTGTACGTAACTGTGACAGTTGCCAAAGAGCTGGTAATCTGCCTCATGGTTACGCCATGCCTCAACAAAGAATCTTGGAAATTGAGTTGTTTGATATATGGGGAATTGACTTCATGGGACCTTTCCTACCATCATACTCAAACACTTATATTCTGGTGGCAGTTGACTATGTATCAAAATGGGTTGAGGCCATTGCCACACCCACCAATGATACTAAAACAGTGCTGAAGTTCCTCCAGAAACATATCTTTAGCAGGTTTGGTGTCCCTAGAGTACTAATCAGTGACGGGGACACTCACTTCTGCAATAAACAGCTTTACTCTGCCATGGTTCGGTATGGAATTCGCCATAAGGTGGCTACTCTATATCATCCACAAACTAATGGGCAAGCTGAAGTCTCTAACAGAGAACTAAAGAGAATCCTAGAACGGACAGTAAGCACCCGTAGAAAGGATTGGGCACGGAGCTTGGATGATGCTCTGTGGGCTTACAGAACAGCATTCAAGACCCCTATAGGGACCTCTCCATACCAACTGGTGTATGGTAAGGCATGTCACCTGCCCAACTGGAACATAAAGCCTACTGGGCAACCAGATTCCTAAACTTTGATGCCAAATTAACAGGAGAAAAAAGATTGCTCCAGCTAAATAAGCTAGAGGAATTCAGATTCACAGCTTTCGAAAATGCCAAGCTTTATAAAGAGAAATCAAAAAAGTGGCATGACAGAAAACTGTCATCTAGAATCTTTGAGCCAAGACAGAAGGTTCTGCTGTTCAACTCTAGACTCAGGCTATTCCCCGGGAAATTGAAATCCCGGTAGAAGGGACCATATGTGATCACAAGTGTATCACCATATGGTTATGTGGAGCTTCAAGATAATGATTCTGATAAGAGGTTCATTGTCAATGGACAGAGAATCAAGCACTATCTTAAAGGCAACGTTGAGCAAGAATGCTCAAGGCTGAAGCTAGACTAAAAGCTCAGCAAGGTCCAGCTAAAGACAATAAAGAAGCGCTTGCTGGGAGGCAACCCAGCCATGGGGCATCAATCCTCTAAGCATTCTGCCCTATTTCTATTTTTATTTTTATTTGTTTATATAGAGTTCATTGACAACAAGGTAAAGAATCAATTGCATAAGTTCACAGGGTTACAGAAGGAATCTGCACACAAAACAGAGAAAAGGAGCTCACTGGCAAGAAAACGCCATTAAGAGCCTGTTTTGGGCGTTCAACGCCCAAAAGGGGCACCCAGTGGGCGCTGAACGCCAGTAAGGATAGCAATCTGGCGTTCAACGCCAGAAAAGGGCAACAACTGGGCGTTGAACGCCCAGGAGAGCAGCATTTGGGCGTTGAACGCCCAAAACAGGCAGTGTTTGGGCGTTCAAACGCCAGGATGGCGGGGAGGAGGTAAATTCAATTTTTCTTCATATTTTTCATTTTAATCTTAATTTTCATGTTTCAACTCATGTTTTCTTGCATAAACATGTTAAGAACCCTGATTTCTAAAATCCCTAATTTCTAAAAATCCCTCTTTAAAAATATCAAATGTATCTTAATCCATAAGCACCAAGCCTCTTTGCAAATTCAATCCAACTCTTTTCAAATCTCTTTTTTAAAACAAATCTATCTTTTCAACTCATCAATATCATCTTCAAAATCTCTACTTTATCTTTTTTAAAATCTAGATCTATCTTTTTCAAAAATCTTTCATATCTTTTCAATTTTAAAGTATATCCTCTCTTATCATATCTTCTATCTTATCTTTTCCAAATCAATCTTTTTTATCATATCTTTATCTCTTTTTTCGAAAACCCACCCTCCCTCCCTTTAAATTTGGGTTCGGCCTCCCTCCCCTTCCATCAACAATTGCACCTATCTCTCCTTCTATCCCTCTCCTTTCTTTTCTTTTGCTTGAGGACAAGCAAACCTCTAAGTTTGGTGTGTTTATCCTGAGATCAGTGATCCCGGAAGTTAGATTCGATCTGAAAGAAGACGAATATCCGGAGATCCGGGAGCAAATTCGAATCAGGAACTGGGAAGTCCTAGCTAATCCTGAAACGAAAGTAGGGAGGAACATGGTTCAAGAATTCTATGCTAATATGTGGCAAACTGACAAGCAGAAACTATCTGGGACTGCTTTCTATGACTATCGGATCGTGGTCAGAGGAAAGATTGTTCATACCCACCCTGACAGGATCAGGGAGATCTTAAAGCTACCTCAGCTGAAAGATGATCCAGACTCCTTCAACAGGAGAATGATGAGAACAGACAAGGGCCTGGATAAGATTCTAGAGGACATATGTATCCCTGGAGCCAGGTGAACCACCAACATAAAGGGTGTCCCAAATCAACTCAAGAGAGAAGATCTCAAACCAGTCGCCAGAGGATGGCTGGACTTCATTGGGCATTCTCTGTTGCCCACTAGCAACCGTTCTGAAGTCACTGTTAAAAGAGCAGTGATGATCCATTGCATTATGATGGGAAAAGAAGTGGAAGTTCATCAGCTAATCTCAGCTGAACTCTACAAAATTGCTAACAAAAATTCTAAAGAGGCCAGGTTGGCTTATCCAAGCGTGATTTTTCTACTCTTGCAAGGACGCCGGAGTAAGAATGGGAATAACTGAGTATATCTCAGTTGAGAAACCAATCACCAAAGCATCAATGGAAAAACAACAAGCATAGGATGATCCCACCAAGAAGAAAACACAGGAATTTCTCCCAGAAATTCCTCAATCTGAATACTGGGAGTATCTTGAGACGTCCGTTACCAAGATACGAGAAGCTATGGAACAAATAATAAAAGAATAGAAGGAGCACAGTCAAATTCTCACCTATATGTTTAAAGAACAAGAGGAGCAAGGGCGTGACTTAAGGGAATTGAAGTGCCAGAAGTTATCTCTTGAAGGACCAAGCACCCCACAGATCAGAGGAACATCCACTTCCCAGAACAAAGGTTGTTAAATTCCAATTTCTGCTTTAACTCTGTGATAGTGTCATTATAAAAGTTCACCTTAGGAGTCATATAGTAGTAATTAGTATCTATTTTGATTTTATCTCCAATTAAGCCATAGTTTATTTTTCTCATCATCAGCAAACATGAATAAAATAGTAGATCTTTTGAATAAGAAGCAATAAAATTTCGAGTTTTTAATAAGAGAAATTCTAATTAGTTACATGTGGTGGCAATACTTTTTGTCTTCTGAATGAATGCTTGAACAGTGCATATGTCTTTTGAATTTGTTGTTTAAGACTGTTAAATTTGTTGGCTCTTGAAAGAATGATGAACATGAGACATGTTATTGATAATCTGAAAAATCATAAAAATGATTCTTGAAGCAAGAAAAAGCAGCAAAAAAAAAAGCCAATAGCCCTTAAAACCAAAAGGCAAGGGTAATAAAAAGGATCCCAAGGCTTTGAGCATCAGTGGATAGGAGAGCCTAAGGGAATAAAATCCTGGCGTAAGCGGCTAAACCGAGCTGTCCCTAACCATGTGCTTGTGGCGTGAAGGTGTCAAGTGAAAACTTGAGACTGAGCGGTTAAAGTCAAGGTCCAAAGCAGAAAGAAGAGTGTGCTTAAGAACTCTGGACACCTCTAATTGGGGACTTTAGCAAGCTGAGTCACAATCCAAAGGGTTCACCCAATTATGTGTCTGTGGCATTTATGTATCCGGTGGTAATACTGGAAAACAAAGTGCTTAGGGCCACGGCCAAGACTCATGAAACAGCTGTGTTCAAGAATCATCATACTGAAATAGGAGAATCAATAACATTATCTGAATTCTAAGTTCCTATAGATGCCAATCACTCTGAGCTTCAATGGATAAAGTGAGATGCCAAAACTGTTCGGAAGCAAAAAGCTACTAGTCCCGCTCATCTAATTAGAATCTGAGCTTCACTCAATAACTCTGAGATATTATTGCTTCTCAACCTATTAGTCTTCTATTTTATTTGTCTAGTTGCTTGAGGACAAGCAACAGTTTAAGTTTGGTGTTGTGATGAGCGGATATTTTATACGCTTTTTGGGGTTAATTTCATATAGTTTTTAGGATATTCTAGTTAGTTTTTAGTTTATTTCCATTATTTTTTAGGAAAAATTCATATTTCTGGACTTTACTATGAGTTGTGTGTTTTTTTGTAATTTCAGGTATTTTTCTGGCTGAAATTGAGGGAGCTGAGCAAAAATCTGATTCAGGTTGAAAAAGGACTGCTGATGCTGTTGGATTCTGACCTCCCTGCACTCAAAGTGGATTTTCTGGAGCTACAGAACTCTAAATGGCGCGCTTCCAATTGCATTGGAAAGTAGACATCCAGGGCTTTCCAGAAATATATAATAGTTTATACTTTGCTTAAGGATAGACGACGTAAACTGGTGTTCAATGCTAGTTCTCTGCCCAATTCTGGCGTCCAGCGCCAGAAAAGGATTAAAAGTTGGAGTTCAATGCCAGAAATGGATCCAAACCTGGCGTTGAACGCCCAAAACAGCCTTATGCACGTGAAATGTTTAAGTCTCAGCCCTAGCACACACCAAGTGGGCCCCAGAAGTGGATCTCTGCACCATCTGTCATAGTCTACTCACTTTTTGTAAACCTAGGCTACTAGTTTAGTATTTAAACAACTTTTAGAGACTTATTTTGTATCTCATGACATTTTTAGATCTGAAATTTGTACTCTTTGATGGCATGAGTCTCTAAACTCCATTTTGGGGGTGAGGAGCTCTGCTGTGTCTCGATGAATTAATGCAAGTATTTCTGTTTTCCATTCAAACATGCGTGTTCCTACCTAAGATATACAGCGCACCTGGACCCTTTTCACTGGAAGGATGGATGGTAGCCATTAACAACGGTGATCCACCTACACACAGCTTGCCTTAGGAGGACGTGCGTGCATGAATCAGAAGACAGAGGAAAGCAGAGATTCTGAAGACAAAGCATCTCCAAAACTCCAACATATTCTCCATTACTGCATAACAAGTAACCTTTAATCCATGCTCTCTTGTTTAATCGCAATTCAACTGATAAATATAATTGACTTCCTGACTAAGAATTGCAAGATAACCATAGATTGGTTCAAACCAACAATCTCCGTGGGATTCGACCCTTACTCACGTAAGGTATTACTTGGACGACCCAGTGCACTTGCTGGTTAGTGGTACGAGTGTGAAAAGTGTGATTCACAATTCGTGCACCATCCAGCCTTAGCTGTGTCATCCTTTTTGGAGGGAAATATTGATTCAGGAATTTATCTGATAACTGTTTCCATGTTCTTATGCTTGCTGTGGGTTGGTTATTTCACCACCTCTTAGCTTGATCTTTTACAACAAATGGAAACAGTAATAGTCTGTAGACATCCTGATCCACTTCTTTATCACGTACTGTGTCAGCAATTTGTAAAAACTGTGCCAGAAACTCAGTAGGTTCTTCTTGTGGAAGACCGGAATACTAGCAATTTTGCTGCACCATGATAATGAGCTGAGGATTTAGCTCAGAACTGCTTGCTCTGATGGGGGATATACAGATACTACTCCCGTATGCAGTAGTAATGGGGTTAGCATATGACCCCAGAGTCCTTCTGGACTGTTCATTTCTACTTAGGTCGATGATGGAGAAAAGGGAATTGATGTGAATTGCAAATAAAGTATATTTTTATTTTTATTTTTTTTATTTTATTTAATTAAAAATAAACCGAATAAACAATAAAAAAAAAATAAAATAAAATAATTGGAAAATGAAATATAAGTTTCGAAAACTAAAATAATTAATTAATTAAGAAGATTTGAAAAACTTTGGATATGATTTTTGAAAAAGATTTTGAATTTTGAAATTTTAAAACTAAAATAAGATAAAATAAAAATTTTAAAATAAAAATCAAAATTTTTAAATGAAACTTTCGAAAATTCAATTAAATAAATAGAAAAGATATTTTTGAATTTAATGAGAAAAGAGAAGAACAATAAAATGACACCAAACTTAGAATTTTTAGATCAAAATAAAGGAAACAAATAGGAAACTTTGAATGTCAAGATGAACACCAAGAACACTTTAGAAATTTTTAAGAAAATAAAAACAAAAAGGACACCAAACTTAAAATTTTTTATACTTTGGGCACTAATAATTCAAAAAATTGAAAGAAAAATAAAGTCATGCAGTTGACACCAAACTTAAAACATGAAACTACACTCAAATAGAAGACTAAATTATGAAGTTATTGGTTTAAAAAAAATTTCGAAAATAATTTAAGAAAAGAAAATAAGGATTTTAAAATTTTGACAAAAAAAAAACAATAATAGAAGACTCAATTATAGTGACTCTAAACCAAAAAGATAAATTTTTCCTAATCTAAGCAACAAAATAAACCTTCAGTTGTCCAAACTCGAACAATCCCCGGCAACGGTGCCAAAAACTTGGTGCACGAAATTGTGATTACACCTTTCACAACTCCGCACAACTAACCAGCAAGTGCATTGGGTCATCCAAGTAATACCTTACGTGAGTAAGGGTCGATTCCACGGAGATTGTCGGCTTGAAGCAAGCTATGGTTATTTTGTAAATCTTAGTCAGGAGATTAATGATAAGAGTGATTATATTTATGAAAAATAAATAACATAAAATAAATAGTACTTGTGATTCAGTAATGAGAAGTAGGCTGAGGTTCCGGAGATGCTCTATCATCAGAATTTCTACTTTCCTACTGTCTTCTTCTCCAAACACGCATGGCCTCCTTCCATAGCAAGCTGTATGATCCTCTCGGATGAAAAATACCAAGCGCTGTCACCGCACGGCTAATCATCTGTCGGTTCTCACTAGCGTCGGAATAGGACCATTATCCTTTTGCACACTGTCACTGTGCCCAACATTCGCGAGTTTGAAGCTCGTCACAGTCATCCCCTTCCAGATCCTACACGGAATACCACAGACAAGGTTTAGACTTTTCGAATCCCAGGAATGCTGCCATTGATTCTAGCCTATATTACGAAGGTTCTAACCTCCGGACTCGGTCCGTGGATTAGAAACCCAAGAGATACGCACTCAAGCTGTCCCCCAATGACTACGTTGAGCTCAGATAGAATGGAGTGGTTGTCAGGCATACGTTTATAGGGTTGAGGATAATGATGAGTGTCACGGATCATCATATTCTCCATACTGAAGTACGAATGAGTATCTTAGAATAGAATCAAGCATAATTGAATAGAAAATAGTAGTAATTGCAATAATTCATTGAAACACAGCAGAGCTCCTCACCTCCACCTATGGAGTTTAGAGACTCATGTCGTCAAAGGTACAATATGAAATGTAAAAATGTCATAAGGTGCTAAATGAATCTCTAAAAGTAGTTTTTATATGAGACTAGTAGCCTAAGGTTACAGAAAATGAGTAACTAAGTGCAGATAGTACAGAAATCCACTTCCGGAACCCACTTGGTGTGTGCTTGGGCTGAGCATTGAAGCTTTTTCGTACATAGACTGTTCCTGGAGTTAAACGCTAGCTTTGGTGCCAGTTTGGGCGTTTTACGCCAAGATGTTTTAGGCTGGCTTTGGACGCCAGTTTGGGCCATCAAATCTCGGGGAAAGTATGGACTATTATATATTGCTGGAAAGCCCAGGATGTCTACTTTCCATCGCAATTAAGAGCGCGCCATTTGGGTTTCTGTAGCTCCAAAAAATCCACTTCTAGTTCTGGGAGGTCAGAATCCAACAGCATCTGCAGTCCTTTTTCAGGCTCTGGATCAGATTTTTGCTCAGGTCCCTTAATTTCAGCCAGAAAATACCTGAAATTACAAAAAAATACACAAACTCATAGTAAACTCCAAAAATGTGATTTTTGAATAAAAAATTATAAAAATATAATAAAAATGACTAAAACATACTAAAAACTATGTAAAAATTGATGCCAAAAAGGGTATAAATTATCCGCTCAACGGATGGCAAATCAGAGGTGGAGATTCCAAAAGAAATGTTAATACATGATAGTGCATATGCATTTCGTGAATTGGTGATATTTGTCTATCCAAAATTGTTGAGCAACATTAATGACATGGGATACTTCAAGGAAAGATCAATTCTTGCTCCCACGTTGGAAGTGGTTAACGAGGTCAATGCATACATAATGCAACATTTAAGTGGCGAAGAAAAAACTTATCTTAGCTCCGATACGTTGTGCATTGAGGAAGGAAACATGGAATCCGAGTTAGAAACGCTAACCCCAGATGTCCTAAATGCCATTAATTGCTCCAGACTACCTCCACACCAACTAACATTGAAAGAAGGCGTGCTTGTTATGCTTTTGCGTAACATTGATCAATCAAGTGGGTTATGTAACGGAACAAGGCTACAGGTAAGAAGGTTGGGCCCTCATGTAATTGAATGTATGACGTTGACCAAACATAAAACTGGACAGGTGGTACTAATTTTGTGCATGAACATAATACCCAACAACCAGACTCTTTCCTTCAAATTTTAGCAGAGACAGTTTTCAATTATCGTTTCGTTCGCTATGACTATTAATAAGTCACAAGGGTAAACGTTAAACATAGTTGGATTGTACCTACCTAGATCAGTTTTCACTCATGGGCAATTGTACATTACTTTATCACGAGTAAAATTGAAGAAAGGGCTGAGAGTTTTTATTCAAAATCATTCATTTGTACTTCCCTATACAACAATAAATGTCGTATACAGAAAAATCTTTCGTAACTTAGGTTGAAACAATCACCATGTATTTTACAATTTCTCATCCATGAATTATGAATTCAATAAATAAGGTGCAATCTATTCAATTAATTCCACGTTGAATACCAACATGTCTTGGCCACGTAAAGCATGGGAGACTGCACTAGTTCTACTGTGTATATGATATATAATATCTATATATAATAGAAATTTTTTTTAGTAAAATAAAAATTTGAGTAAAAAATAAAGTTTGTTACTAAAATTTAAAAAAGATATGTGTACTACATATATAGTTTTTAAAATCGAACCGGTGATCAAACTAGTCAAGTTACTGGTTCAATAATTTATTGGTTCAACCGATAATTTATTGGTTAAACCGATAGAACCAGTCTTATGTAAATAAAAGATAAAAAGTCAAAAATTAAAAATTAAAATTTAAAATACACATCTTCACTAATATTTTAAAAACAATCAAGTTTCAACTAATTATAATCAATAAGTTATAATCCAGTAATTTTTAAATAAGTATATAAAATTCTAGTATTTTTTCATAATAAAAATTTTTAATTTTGATTTTTATATTAAAGTATTTTTAT
>NC_029792.2:108934497-108969954 GCF_000816755.2 Arachis ipaensis | reverse complement strand
ATACCATCATAAAAAATAATTATATTATAATTAATAAAAAATATTTAATATTTTTATTTATACATGTTTAACAAATATTTTTATTTATACATGTTTAACATTTATGTTAATAATTATGAATAATAAAAAATATAATTAATTTAAATATAAGTGAGTATAAAATTAAAATAATATCTAAAAAAATTATTGTGCGATTTTAGTATATAATTAATAATTAGCATATAAAATAACAAGGAATAACATAGTTTAGTGTTAACGGGAGTATGCAATGGAGGAGTCATGTTCAAATCACATCTTTATCAATTTTAAAATTTTCTCTCGAGCGGTTCAGATGAATCAATTTTCACTAGTTTTGATAGATTTTTATTGGTTCTTGACCTTAAACGGTCTTGAGGTTGGACCGGATCGATTAGGAATTTGGTTTACTAGTCGAACTAGCTGGTTTGGTCCATTTTTACAACTATAATTATACATGACAAAAAATTTTTGATAAATTTGTTTTACTAAAAAATATAATCTTTATTTTTTATCAAAATTTCCTTTTTTATTGTAGTATTATTCAAAGAATTTTGCTATTATGTCTCCTTAAGGGTATTAGTTAAGTATATTATAAAAGAAAATATTTTAATGTTATTATTTTTTTGTGTTTGTTATAATGTTATTTATTATAAAAATAACTTTTTTTTATATTTTTAATACATTAAATACATCAAAAATATTTATAGTATACTTAATCAAAGGACATAGGACAACAAAATTCTTATCCAAAATAATAATATAATAATACAATAACATAATATTAATGAATGAAGCAATCGATAACGGTCATCGGCTCATGGAATATATAATATTAATAAATAAATAGCTAGAACAAGCTGAGTCTGAGCCCAGTTCCCAACGTTCACTCTTCTTTCCCTCTAACCCCATAACGGTCACATTTGCACCCTCCTTCACTACTCTACTCCCGACTCACATTTCACACCACACACTCACACTTACACTCGCTCTCAACGGCGTAACGCTTTCTGCTTTCGCTCTCTCTTTCTATGGAACCTGCGAAGATAGACTGGAAGAGAGTAGCGCAAGAATGGAACTTCGTAGAAGACGCCCTATACGAGAACATCAACGCCCCCAAATGGGTTGACTTCTTGTCCGTTGATCATTACTCCCTCAATCATGTTGATGACGAAGCTTGGTTTTGCAGGCCCGGTAATCCCCAAATCACAATTTAGGGTTTACCAAAAATTTTGCAATTTTTTTTGTTGGTTAATAATTATCTTGTTAATTTGGTGGTGGTTGTTTAAGATTGCAAGCATCCAAAGACAGCAGAGGATTTTCTCAGATCAAAGACTCCTTCCAAGGTTTTTCCATTCTCATCTTTAGCCTTTCTTTATATGTATATGTATTACTCACCTATTTTATTCTTTTAATGTTTGGATGCTGTGAAAGTGCGAGAAATTGAAGAAACTAAACACTTTCTATTCTGCGTCTTTCCCAAATAGGAAAGGATTTAAGCTCGAGTAGCTTTTCTTTTTAATTGTTTGGATACTGGAAAAATGTGAGAAATTAAGGAAACTTGACGGTTTCTATTCTTGGTCTCTCCCAAACAAATAAAATCTATCTGACTAGCTAATTTTCTTATATTGTTCATGTTTTTCTTCAGCATGATTCACGAGGTCCATTTGTTCTTTTATCGTTTGAATGCTGGGGAAGTGTGAAATGTTTAAGAAACTTGACAATTTCTGTTCTCAGGGTGTCTCTGCACCAATTAAAGATTTAAGCTTAAGTAGCTAATTTCCTTAAAAGATTCGTGTTTTTCTTATTGCTATGATACTTTATATGCATCTGTTCATTGTTCTGAGGTTTCAGTTATGGAGGATGAATTTTTTTTTCCCCTCTTGCTATGTTACTTTTGAGTGGTTGTATTTGCTGTTCTGAGGTTCCAATTATTAGTATTTGTTTACTGCTCTCTTGAAATTTTCTTGACTATTTATTATGTTTTTCTCTTGAAGGCTTATGTTTCAGAAAATCTTCCTCTTGGTGACCAAAATAGAAGGTACTTTACTACTAGTAAAAATTTATTTTACTATTATTTTCTTTTCCCATGCAATTTGAGGTTCTGTTAAAACACTGAATTTCTTTGATTAGCCTGCTGCACACACACATATATATTGATGAATTTTGGTGCAGAGATGCAAAAATTAAGAGAAGGGTGCCCACCCTCCCATCAGCTTCTCCCCCAGATGGCAAATCAAGATTCAACCAAGATAGCGAAAACCAAAACCCAAATGTGTTTACACCTCCAATGAATCCATTCAAGTACATGAAGGCTGCAGTCAAGTCAAGTGAAGAGAAGAAAAAACCAGCTGATGACACATTCCTGAACAACAAGGCACCTTCGTTGAGATCAACTCTTTCTGCAAAGAATTTGTTCGCAGGGCGGCCTATTCTGAATCAAATCACAGAATTCTGCAACGAGTTGAAGAAATTGGCAACAAGAGCTAGGGAGAGAGAAAACGCTGAGAATTTGAACCCTTTGAAGAGTGAAGAGGCTGTGGAGAAGTCCCCATCTCCTGTGCAACCTTTGACAGAGTTAGATAGAAGAGAGAAAGAGAGGAAGCCACTGATTGAAGTGGGAAAGGCTGAAAAACTGGATGGTGCAAGTGTTAACGGGAAGCTACAGAGAAAGAAGTAAGCATTTTCTCCCTCAGAGCCTATGTGTTTAACTGTTTATAGAATGTTTAGTGTTAGTCCTTATTGAAATTTTAGTGATCAATATTTCTCTTTTATGCTAAGACACTTGTAGTTTCTAATTTGGCTGTACAACAAGTAACTGCATAGAACACCAAGAAGATAGTTTTATTCTCAATATTCTTCAATTCCACTGGATACAATGCTTGAATCAAGGAAATAACAACATGAATAATATCAGAGGATTGAACAATGGCAATATCATGTTGTTAGCCATTTAGGTCTTTAAGAACAAATAGCATGATTAAAACTATACAAAATGATATCATGTTATTCAAGGGTTATGAATGTTGTATAAAATTAAACAAAACTATTTTATTTTTTTACATTTCATCACATTAGAGTCATTGTTTTACATGATCTGCAGACTTAGAGCTGCTGAATGAGATCATGTTGTTGAAGAGCTTAAACAAAAGTACTTTTTGTCCCTGTTCACTTCATCACTTTACAGTTATGCTGGCATTAATCTTCATTGTCATAGACCTGAAAAATAATCCATTAGAAAACGAAAATAAAATAGATGTCTCGAAAATAGTTTTATCCCCATAAGAATGGTAAAGACTTTCAGCTAGTAAACATGCACTGTTAGTGCATAGATCAAGGATGCATTTGTTTCAGCTTTTTCTTAAAAGGAAAAAAAAAATAAAAGAAAAAGAAAACACAAAGGAAAAAAAAAGTTGTTTTCCTAGCTGTTGGTTAACTAGAATATCAACTACTACAAGTTTTATACCATTATAGCAGTCCTTGAGTTAACCACCAATTTGTGGATTATTGTATTCTGCAGAAGACCTGATGGGTCAGAAAATGTGCCAATATCTCTTAATATTGAGAATGTAAGACATAAAAGGGAGGAGCTCTTACAACAGCAAGTTCGAACGAATCCTCCCTCTCCTCAGTGCTTCTCTGCCACAAGAATCGGACCGAATAAAGCTACACCTTCAAAGGCTCCTAAGTCCAGGCTAATGGTATGTAACTACCATCCCTTATGTAGCACACTCTTCATAGTGATTACATAACTGACAAGACAATATTAACTTTTTTATTAGTGAAATTTTGTGTAGGTAGTGAAAATGAATGATAACTAATCCTAAAAGAATTTTGTCAAGACCATAGTGTGTTCATTCATAGATTTTTCATAACCCGACTCACAAGTTATGTTAGTGTCATTATGTTGCTCCAAATAAATGTGCAAGAATAACTGATTCTTTTCTGTGTCCCTTTCTCTTTTGTGGTAGATCAATTCAGCTGAATTTAGACAATGGTAAAAAAATAGTGCCATTCATACTAAATATGCAGTGGGGTGGGATCTTAGTTTTAAGGCAGTTCTTTGATCCAAAGTTGTGTTCGTTCCTTTTATTTTGATCCAAAGTAGGATTTTGAAGCATTTCAGTGCATCCAATGCTTTTCTTTGCGTGCACAAGCACAAAACAACATGATGACATACACTCCAGATTGAGTAAACTGACAGGACAGTACTATACTAAGCTATGTGTACTAATGATAAGATAAATATCCTGAAAGATAAATATCCTGAAAGTATCTTCTTAAATTCATTGCTTCATATGGAGAGAGCAAGAATGCTTTTGTGTGTACTCTGTGCTTCTTGTTGCTTGTTCCTTCACTAATACCGTGTTGTGCGGTCAATTCTGCTGACTCTACACAGCTTAAATTCATACTCTAGTTACAAAGCAGTCCATTGTTGTTTATACTTGATCTCTCAAATGGTGGGATTTCGAACTTTTCGATGCATCCAATAACTTTAATTTCTTCTGTTTCATTATGATTCATATTGGCTGCTTCATATGTTGTCCATGAACTGTTTGCACAACACAATGTGACGATATGCTAATATAAACTTTGAGAAACTTTGAACTTTTCGTACATACGGTTCACAACTGTGCACCGTATGATTAGTGCTGAAGTATGATTTGATTTGTCTTACATGTATATAGAAACCTTTGAGTTTTGGTGAAAGATAAAAATATGAATCATTTGATTGATATGTAACAGGAAAGAGCAATCCTACAAGAAGTTGAGCAAAACCAGGAAATCGCAAAAGAGTTCCCAGCAATGAACAGCAGAAGTAATGCTACAATAGTTGATGGAAAAGGAGAAACAAAGCCATTGGACATGTTGTGGTTCTTGAAGCCTTGCACACTTTCAAGCTGAATATATTTTTTATTAAACCTTGGAGGCATTAATTATTATATATAATATATATCATTCCATTCATTCTTTCATTTCCCTCATAAATAGCAAACATTGTTTATAGTCGTTTTTTTGTTGTTAGCTATTCTTTATTAATTTGTTCTTTGTTCTCATTTCATTCTTTGTACTATGAATATATAAGAATCTCAAATAAATGATTCAATAATATGCAATTATGCACATTGAGGATTGAGAGAAATTAGTGTATTCCATTATTATTTTAATTCTTTAGGTAAGCATCCTCCTCGGTGTATGTGGAGTGAGATTGTCAAATACGAAGAAAGAAAAGGGCGGAGGTCAAATTGGAAGTATTTATTCAAATGATAATAAAATTATAATCATTGAAATAGTTGTAATTAATAAAAATATTCTTATTTTTTCTTTTAAATTTATAGATATAATTTAATTCCATTTGTGAATATATTTTATAGAAAACATTATGTATAACAAAGAACAACTTAGTATAGTTAGGGATGGGCATGGTTTGGATTTTTATAAATCTAAATTGGATTCACTTCAGAACCAGTTTTATGGTTCATGAAATCAAACCAGAAATAGATTGAAGAGAGAAATTGTTTCTAAATCGGTTTGAAAAAATAAAAATCGGTTCTAAATCGGTTTTAGAATTTCAATCCGATTTTACTTACTTATTTTAAATTTGATATTATTTATAAACCAGTTTTAAATCCGATTTTTTTAATTCAAATTTAAAATCCAGTTTTTTTTTTTATAAAATCCAGTTTTAAAACCAGTTTCTTCAACCAAAAATCCAATTTTAAAACCAGATATTTTAACAAAAAATCTACTTTTAAAACCAGTTTTTAGAAAATCAATTTTCAAACCATAATTTTTTAAAAAGTAAAATTAATACTAAATCATTTTAAAGTATATAGGTTCATTACAACTAGAATTTGGTTCTTTATAAATCTAATGACAATAGCTAATCTATATAACATTTAATCATTCTCAAAATAGCAAAAGAATACCACCAAAAAATCTCTCTAAAACAACAACCACAAAGTATCAAAAGATACCAAGTTGCCAACAAAATTATCAAACAACCACAACCTTTGAGGAAAATATATATGCAAATAACAAAATATACCTTTGTCATTTTAAAACAAATCTTTGAATGAAAGTATTAAACCAAATGAAAATATTAAGCATACCTAGTCATCATCAAGATTATCAATTGATGCCGCCATAGAACAAGCACCATCATTAGAGGAAAATATATCTGCCAAGGGAATCAAATTAATTATCAAGTCTATATTCAACAACTTTTAATTGGTAACTAATACCTAAATTCTAAAATAGAAAGACGACAAAAACAAAAATAAAATAAAATGAGAAGAAATATGAAAAAAATTCTATACCTTGATCAACTTGATGAAGAACTTCACCATCATCATCTAAAGCAGAGAAGAGATCTTCCTTAAGCCAATCTCCTGTGCAGACTAAGGCCTCTACCATTCTAGGTGTTAAGGAACTGTGGTATGGATCGAGGACTCTTCCTCTAGTACTAAATGCAGACTCCGAAGCTACCGTAGAAACAGGTATAGCCAATACCTCACGAGCCATATTTCCAAGAATTGGAAATCGGGTTGAGTTGACCTTCCACCAGTTTAGTATATCGAATTTATGGGATTATGGCTCGCATTCTTCTTGTAAATATCTATCAAGTTCAAATCTTGTATTTGTTCTACGACTGGTTGCTTGCAGAAAAAAGCCCATGCCATGAAGATCGGTATTAATGTTGTTGGCTTGAACATCTTGCGTATCAGCTTCACTTGCTTCCTCAGAACTTTGGTATTATTGATAAAGTAACTTTATGCACTTGGACAACTTTGACTTCAATTCGCCTCCTTTTTCTTCTCCAAATAAGTAATCCAAGAAATAATTGACATACTCAATCTTTTGCATTGGATTAAGTACAATAGCAATCAATAACAACATATTCACCAAATCAGGATTGCCCCAATACTTCTCATACTTAACCATCATCCTTTCTGCCATTGACATAGTACTAAAATCAACAGAATCACAAGAATGACAAATAAATTGTCCAATTGCAAATACTTCCTTCATATACATATCACTGGTAACATATAAGGTACCAGAAACACGTATAGTGGCATCACTGACACTCGCAAAAATGGTACAATGGACTCAGCATACTCCCAGTCTGAATCAGAAGGAACACCTCTCCATTTTCCTCCATTCATCTCTCCTATATAGGTATTATCTTTCAAAGCAAGCAACTCAAATGCTTTGCGATGCTTCAAAGCTACCTCTAACATTTGATAGGTAGAGATCCACCTAGTCTCAACATCCATGCAAGGCAAGCCTTTATATTGGAGTTTTTCTAGTTCAACACACTTTTGAAACCTACTAGCTCTAGATGGAGAAGATCTAACATATTACTGCACTACGAATCCTCAAGACTGATTCATCAATCTCTTTTAACCCTTCTTTTACAATTTAATTTATAATATGTGCACAACACCTCATATGAATGAATTCACCATTCAAAATAATGCTATTCCAAGAATTCAATCGCTACTTCAGATATTTAATTGCAACATTATTAGACGAGGCATTATCAACTGTCACACTAAATACCCGATTCGAATTCCAATTATTTAAATAAGATTCAATTGTTGCTCCTATAACCTCTCTTGAATGGCTTGTCACTTGACAAAAATTAAGTATTTTTTTTATGTAATTTCCAATCCAAATCAACAAAGTGTGCTGTCAAACTCATATAAGTAAAATTTTGAATTGAAGTCCAAGTGTCAGTGGTTAGACATACTCTACCACAATTTGCGGAGAGAAAATCTTGCAACTTCATCTTCTCTTCAGCATAAAGAGTTCCAATGTCACGTGCTAATGTAGTCCGTGAAGAAACTTCGAATCTTGCTTGTAGGGCATGTACAAATCTTCGGAATTTCGGGCTTTCAACGAAGCGAAATGGTACCTCTTCTCCAATAAACATTTCCACAAGTGCCCTTCGAGCCTCCTCTTGGTAAAATTTGGAAGCACTGGGTGAATTTAAAATATCACACTCATCTATAGTCGGGGTGGTTGTTGTTTTTCTTCTTTTGTTCGAATCATTATTAGGATTTTGCTTGCATCTTCTCAAATGACCACCCATTGAGGTGGTTCCATTCCCATATTGTATTAAGCTACTACAATATTTGCATTTATCCTTCTTCTCGGTAGCATTCTCTACATCAAAATGATCCCAGACAGCTGAGCGATTCTTATGAAAACCTGACGGTGGAGAAGATGGTTGAGTGCTAGCGGACATCCCTGCTGCTTCAATATTAGTGTTTTCAGTCATCTTGCTCTGCATATAAAGCAAGGTTTACATAACTCAAAATTTGGTGCCAAACATGCTAAAATTAACACAAACTAGTCCAGCAGCTAATAAAACTTCAGCATGATTCATAAACTAATCCATGTTCATATATCTCGCAAAGAAAACACGGCCCAAAGATTATGAAATTAAAACTTCATATTAAGAATGATTTCAACATGATTCATAAACTATACACAGCCCAAAGAGAGACAAACAACTGATTGTACCAACTTAGTTTCTTGCATTTTATGAAAATAACATGATATTTGCAAAGAGACATATGAACATGGATTATGAGGCTATTTCACATAAACTTAAACAGTCTAAACAAAAGCTATATCTAAGAATTTCTATATATTATAGTCAATAATATTTAACATAAAATTAATTGTGTATGTTATGTCACTCAATAAGCTACTGCCATGTAAAATTTTCTCAAGGAAAAAATCCACCATCACAAAATCTAAATCAAATAATTAAAAACCTAATAAAAGGAAAATTGTTATCTTCAAGAAAGAAGCCAATTCCAAAGAATATGATAATCAATATCATAATTCACATATAATCATGATATAATATAGTCTGGGTCAACACAATTTTATTGAACAACTGAATATACTAAGCTTTGGGAAATGATACCAAAACACTTTCTTGCACTTCTACCTTGGAAGGCCATAATTTCATAATCTATTATTCATGAAACATCTAACAAATAGGTCTGAACGACCAGTTTGGAGGCTAACACTAATGGAAGCATTATCAGAGCTGACAGAAGGTGTAGGGATATAATAAATTGCAATAGGCATCTTTGTTGGAAGCTGTGCCAGTGGACCTTCATTCTAAATTAAGCACTTGAATTGCTTGTCTTATTGATGGTCTCATATTCTTATCAGGATGACAACACCACATACCAACAATCATAAAATACTTCACTTGTTTCTCATCAAAATCCTTTTTTAGTCTCTCATCCACAACCTTATGCAGCTCTTCTCTTCCATAATGATCCCAAACCCACTCAACTAACCCCTTTTGACTATCTTGATTCTCTATAAGCTCAAACACCTTTTTTCCCGGTGGCAATCTCTAAAGCAACCAATCCAAAGCTATACGCATCTGACTCCTTACGTTTCTTCCCCAACCACATAAGAATGAAAAAGAATACAAAAAGGGACAAAACAAAAATAGGGCATTGGATGAGAGATACAAATATTCAAACAAGCTCCGAAAAATTTAATAGTCTCGAGTTAAAAAATAAAGGGATGAAAAACAACATGTAATAGGAGCAACAGTCATAATTCCTATAATCAGATAAGTTGAAACACTAAATAACATTCAGTCAACATAACATGCAGCAAAAAAGCAGCACTAGAAATAGACGATACAAATTCAGGCATGAACAAAATTTGGTCATATTTCACTTGTACAATAATCATCTATCTATTGAACACCATAATGCACAAAACTCCTGCCTAGCACATAACCTTATGCCACCCCGCGAGGAGAGAAGAAGAAAAAATTAAACCTGTGGTCACTTGGTTAGCACCTTACTACAAAGAAGTATAGTATCTATTATTTATCTATCTTTTGACAAAATATCTAGAATCTTAGAAGTGAAGGGGTTCATTCCCCCAAGAAACCCAACCAGCTGTCAGTTCTCTAGGAAACAGTTCTATGCATTGAAGAGGTCGGAGCCCAGGAACATAATCCAATAACAAATATGTTCATATTATAAAGAAAAGAAAAAATGAACTTGCATTCAAATCATACAAGGTTCTCAGCACAAATTAGCAACCACATAAAAGTAAAACATCCCAGCCCAGCTTCTCATCAAAACAGCCCAGTTCCAGCAACAATTTCAGTAATTTTGCAATAAAATAGTAAATTTTCACACAAGCAAACAATGTTCAAATCATCTCGGCCCAGTTTCTCATCAAAACAGCAATTCCATCATAAACCTAACAATCTAAAAAAAATCATCCTAACCTAACCACCTATAATCAACTAATAGTAACTAATCTAACTAAGCTAATTAACCAAAATTAATCAAACTTAATAAAATAAAAAGGAAAATGGACACAAACCTGGAAGCAGAAAACTAGAACAGGGGCTACTGCTTGTTCTGCTTGTGCTGGAACTGCTTGTTCTGGTTCAGTTTCACCAACTTTGATGTGCTCCTGGGTAGAAAAAAAATTTGCAATGCAATCAATTACAAAATCAGACACGACAACTCGAAATTCCTCTAGCAAAAGAACGAGCAGGGGTAATGGTACTAACGCTATGACCCAGTGGCAAGAAGTGCGAGCAGAGGCGAATGGAAAGCCTACACTTGTGACGGCAAGTCGGGGAAACGGAGACGGTGAAACCAAAGAATGACAACGGCGAATGAGAAAGGAGAAGACCGAAGGAGAAGCGCCGAAGGAGAAGACGCCACAGTTGAAGGAGAAGCGCGATGATTTGTGTGTAGTGTGAACTATGAACTGGTTCACCAAATTAGGGTTTTTCCAATTTTGGATCCTAATTCGGATTTGGATCCGGATTTGGATTTAAGTTGGTTAAATGGTTTGGATTAAAAAACCAAACCATAAAATTGATGCAATGTGGTTTGGATTTTTTTTAAAAAAAACTGGTTTTTTTAAAATGATTTGGTTTGGATTGGGTTTAAAATCCAAGATTGGGATTTTTTCGCCCAGCCCTGAGTATAGTGATAAACGTTGGTTTTTCTTTTTAGGAGGACGTAACTTCAAATTTCTCTAACCTAGTGGGTCAACTCGAGTTTAACTAGGAATTGTCCAGTTTTTGCTGAGTTTGATCAAATTTGACTGAGTAAATTGCTTAACAGGTTTAAATGATAATTCAAATCAGTTAGTAGACCGAATGACTGGTATTCTAATTTGAATGATCGGGTCGAATCGAATTTGATATCTATTGCGGGATAATTAGAGAGTTATTAAAAGAAAAGGATGTCTTGGAAATTTTTCAATGAAACAAAGTATCTAGTTCCACAAACTTAGATGTGTCTATTTGAAGGATGTATCATATATAGGGGAATGCTATGTTACTGAAGCGGTCGTTTCCTATACAAGAATAGTTGGACTCAATGTATAAGCTCATATTAAATTGGTGCAGTGTAAAATTGTAACACTTTAACTAATGAACTCATTATGCCTAGGTCATAATAGGCTGTTAGCTAGAACATTATAGTGATCTTTAACCTGTAATTCTTAATTTAACATATCAATAATATTGATAATACATAAGTAGGAGCCTATGAGCCATACTTTTTTTTACATATACATTATACCAAAATAAAATAGAATTGACATGACTAGATGAATGAAAAGATTTCAAATAAGAATTTCGAATTCAATTAATACAAATTATAATACATATATGTATGTATACAAGTTTTTAAAATAGATCATAATACACGAAATTCATGTCTTTCAAATTATAAATACACATGGTAATTATATAGGTAACGAGAGAAAACCACCAAAATTAGACTAGTCACTCCGAAGAAGTAGAAACTCGCTAGATCAACTTGGTTATCACAGAAGACCGTCGAGATCTGAAAAAGAGAAGTAAATAGCAATAGGTAAGAACCCAAAGGTTCCCAGCAGGGTAACGAATCCAAATAACGACTATATATGGAACATGAAGCCTCTAAGCATTCCTAATCTCTAACTCGATAGGATTTCAAAGCGTATGGTTTTAACTAAACCGTTTAAAGAAAACCTCTAGTGTGTACTATAATTTTGATTACAATTGAGTTAACATTTTAATTTGTCAATTCATTAACTAAGTCCTTAGTATCATAATTCACTTAAAGATACAAACTAAAAACTCTAGATCAAACAACTTACTCATCAACATTTATCCAACATCGCCATAATGCATTTCTCATTAATTGACCATCTCAAACCTTAAAATTAACGAAACCCATCAAAACTATCATCTTATCTTACGTCATCCTTTTAGGAAAACAAACACAAGCAAAACACCCATCATCAATCACTACAAAGTACAAATAGTTCAACTAGTACAAGTAGCAAATAGATAAACATGTAGGCAAACCAAACAATTATGTACACCCAAATAAATGCATATGATGCACGCTTGTCGTACTGGCCGTGAGCTCATGTGTCTGTTATATTGCCAGACCCGATACATCCGGTAACTAATCCGGATATAGTCTTTCAATCATGCATCCCCAAGAGGAACATCCCACATTTATCACAAGTCGGTCTCAGAGGGAGAGTGCCCTGTCACCTTCTCTTGGAGGCTAGCTAATCTAGGGATTGCATGCCTAACCACCCTTACGATAAGAAAGAATATGGGCGGGACAAAATCACCATCCCAACATCTCTACCAAAGCACTGAGCAAGTGAGACAAAACCACCATCCTTGCCAGGTGCAAGTGTCTCACCGCAGCACTGAACAAGTGGGACAAAACCACCATCCTTGCTAGGTTCATGTGTCTCATCAGTAATGCAAGCGGGACAAAATACATTTCCTTGTCAATGAATAGTCATATCTCAATTATAATCATGCAAGCGGGACAAATCCTCTATCCTTGCCAATTCAATTATTATATCACAATCATAATCATAATAAAAACAACCAGAGTCATAACCAATATCATAATCATAATCATGATTTTCCATAATCATATTTATCGGCAAAACAATCATCCTCAAGCTATGAGTGGGACAAAACCACCGTCCTCATTGTGGGTGGGACAAAACTATCATCTCACACTAATCATATCTCATTTAATAACCATTATATTTAGAGGATTCTTGACAAGGCCTTACCCTCTTCTCACGATGAGAACAACACATAACACATAAAATGCCTCTCAACTCATTGAATCTGAGTCCTTTCCTTTACCCAATTTCATTATAACACTACCCGTTGTTCATTAATCACAACCATTATAGGGAGATTATTCATATTAAATTCATTAAAACTATCCTCAACAAATTTAAATGCCTTAGAGTATTTCTTAGGCGCAAGATAGGTGTTACGGGAAGGCATAGGCTCACTGGAAAGGCTCATTACATCAAAAACAAAATTTTAGAAAAATCAGCAAAATAGTGTATAAGCACCGTACCTGCTACTGCTGCTATTTCTGTAGAATCACATTTTAACCTCCAAACTTCAAAAGACCATAACTTTAGCTACAAAAATTATTTTGCCTTTGTTTTTTGAAGACAATAAATTAGACATTCTCAATTTTATGACAAAATAAACCTCACCAATTTTTAAGCTTTGGAGACCAAGTTATAACTCGTCGAATCTAATAAAAAATCTGCCAGAGTGCAGAATTTTCTACAACACCAAGGCACTCCACTTTTAACCAATTCTTGGAATCATTTCCATCAAAACTCAACCAACATTCAAGACCAAATCATAATCTTTCATTTTATTCCTGTTCTATCTATCTCTTCACTCAATAACTCACCAAATATCTAATTACTATCTCAATCATCATATAATTTTTAACCAAACCCAAAATCATAATTTAGTATCATCATCATAAGTCCACTCCCAACAAGTTTAGCCTATCATCGTCATCAACCTCATTCTCAATAATTTAGGAAATAACAAATATCAACATCATAGCATGCCATAGGATAATCAAATATTCGAGGCCTTCGGTCATTACCATTCAAATTCATCATTTAAAACAAGTATATTTTATTGAACTATCATCAACAACAATTCATCAATATCTTTATGTCAACTAGCCTAGGGTTTCACATAACATTATATAATGGTTATTTGACAACAAAACCCGTACCTTAAATGCAGTGATCCTAAGCCTTTGGCCAATCCAAGCCTCAACAAACTCTATCAATCAATTTCATTCAATTTTCAACTTAAGGTTTCATACAAATTGGGATAAAATGGAGAGAAAGGATTTCTTTACCTTATATTGCATAAACTTGGGATAAAATCCCTCTCGAATTCGAGCTAGAGGAGATTCCTCTAAGGAATCAAAATCATATATTTTCATCCCTCGCACCTCATAACGTGAAAAAAAAAAAGAATGAGAAATAGAAATGAGTTCTCATGGTTACTCACTGCAAAAGTTGTATAGAAATAAAGAGGGAGACGAGAGCGTGTAGTTGCAAACGAGTCATCATTAAAGCTCTGGTTTGTTAGAAAAGTGGATTTGAAGGTGATAATGAATAGTAAATCTTTTTCTTTCCTCTCTCACTTTCACTGGTCTGCTTCCATAGAGAAGAAAAGAATTTGAGGAAGAAAGAGAAATACGGCCGTGAGCCTTTTAATGAGGGGTGAGGGACATTTTTGTCCCTTTTGCTCATTGTTTAAAATGATCCTTTTTTTCTCATACCTTTATTTTTGGACCAAAATGTCATTGATAAAAATAATCATAAAATTAAAAAAATAAATGAAAAAGAAAAGAAAAAAAGGAAGCAGAGAAAGGAGTAGGATTCAAAAAAAGAAAGGGAGAAAAAAGAAGATGGTGGCACTTCCTCTACGAACCATAAGTGTTACCTCTCTTTTTCTCGCTCCCTCCCACCTCTTGCACGACCACCTCATCACCTTAAACATTTTATTCGTCAACGATTTTGAGCCACAAATATTAGGTTTCAAGTTGTAGGGAGACCTAGATATGAATTTCAAGACCAAGGGTAATGTGTATTACTTTAGGATGGAGCTGATGGTGATGTTGATAGGGTAAGAAGGGATAGAGGAACTGGTAAGCATGATGACGCGGGCCAAATGTCGGTTCAGAATTTTTCAAAAAGATTGCTTCGTCAATAGTATAGTTCCAAACCAACAAATGACTCGTGTCAGAGTTTAATTGATTGTCACAAATTCAAATCAATAAAATCTGGGAATTTTAAATCTTGGATCGTCTCTCAAAGAAATTGCAGTGAGGTATGCGTATCATTGGTTATGAGAAAAAAGGGTTGTAAAAGCAAAAGACAAGAAATTAAATTGTAAGAAAGTAAAGAGCAAACAAAGAAATTCAAATGCTCAAAAGTATCTTCGCAAGGATTGAGAGCTAAGGTTTCCTTTCCAAGTCATTGACCACAAGCATGGTAACTAAAAAGAGTTAATTCCACTTCGTCATCCCTAAATATCGGAGAAAAGTCAAATAGGCATAATTGATCTTAATGCACAAGTCCTAGCCAACTCACTAAATTAGACTTAGTGAAAGACTAGTGACAGTAAAAATAAAACCAACAAACAACCCTAAATTACCAATCAATATTGGACATCAATGACTCAAGGTCACTGATGAGTCCATATTTGATGGCATATTTTGATTCAATTTGGATGGATTCTAGCACATGAACTCACACTTAAGCACCAAAATAGCATACTTTTGTGTTTTGTCCCCAATTTGATCCTAAATGTGAAAACATGCAATTTTGTGCTTGAAATGAGCAATTTAATTCCACTTTTATTCCATTTGATGACATGACATATTTGTTGAGTGTTTTCAGACCTTAGAGGCAAGAATGGATAGCCAAAAGTGGAAGAAAGCATGTACAAGGGAGAAAACATGAAGAAAAATAAGGAAAGGCACACACATCAAGATGTGCGTGCGCACAAGCAAGCGTGCGTACGCACAAGAGAAAATTTCCATTCGTGCGTGCGCACAAGTACCCGTGCGTACGCACAGGAGCCAAAACAGCCGAGTGTGCGGACGCACACGCCTATGCGTCCGCACAGGTCCCTGCACGTGATTTTATTAAAGAAACACGTGCTGTGTGATTTTGGGGGCCTTTAGCACACTTTTGGAAGCTCCAATGCTGAAAGGGAAGTGCTATATCAAGGGGGATTGAAGCCATTTGAAGGCATTAGAGTAGAAGGCCACTTTTTACATTTTTTGCATAGTAATTAGGAATAGGAGTAGTGTAGAGTAGAGAGCTCTCCTAGGGTTTATACAATTTCAATTGTAGCATTTTATAGCAAGCTTGGGTCTTTGATTTTGCTTCTTTAATTGTAAGTACTTTCAATTTCATCTTTAATTATAGCACTTTTACTTTCACTTTCTTTGGTTCAAGTTACTTTGTCCATACTTGCAATTTTGTGTTTCTTGAAGTTTTGATTGATGAATTTAATATTTCATGCTTTCTTTATGTTTGTTTGGATGTTTATTGTTGGTATTATTGGTAGTTGGTTATAGTTTGTTATTTTTCCTTGCAATTTTCCATGTTTTACTTTTATGCACACAAGATATTTGTGAAAATGCCAACTTTAGAATTTGAGTAGATTTTCCCACCTTGACTTGTGGTTTGAGTTCCTAGGATACCAGATTCATAATGTCCGAAATTTAGTGGTAATTCTTGGGTAGTTAGTTGACTCTTATTTCCATTGACGCTAGCCTTTTATCAACTAGTTTGGTAAGTTGGTTAGGACTTATGGATTAAGGTCAATTATGCTTGCTTGACTTACTCCTCAATGGTTGGGGTTGACTAGGCGAGATTGACTCATCATAATTACCATAGTTGTGGTTATGGCTATGATAGGATTCCTTGGATCCTCATTCCCAAGTCAAGGCTCTTTTATTGCATTTATAGCATTTTCACTAGTTTGATCCTATTTACCTTTGCTTGCATTAATTTCCAATTTTGATCATTTCTTAGTTCTTTTATTGCTTAGTTCTTTTAATCTTTTATTCTTTGATTGCAAAAACCCCTCCACAACCAAAAGTGTGACACTTTCAGTTGCATCCTAGGGAGCACGATCCGAGGTTGAAGTACTCTTGATCTCGGTTATTTGATTTGAATATAAACATTTGATTTGGGAATTAATTGTTGGTCTAGACTATACTTTCAATGACAGAATTCTATTTTGTAAAAATCTAAATCGACGATAAATTCTCTTTATCAGTCACCTAAGTCCTCAATTCCAAGCCTAGAATGCAAAATTCTACTCTAGAACTAAGAAAGGCATTTTAGCAAACACTTAAAAGGCATAAAAGAAAAACATCATAAATTGCAATAACAATAAAATCTATAACTACCAAATTCAAGAAAACAATAATAACAACTAGAAAGAACATTGATAAACAAAAATATCAAATTGCATTACAGGAAAATTAAAATCAATAATTGTTCATAAACTAAAATTAGCAAGAATAAAGAAACTAACAAGTAAAATTAAACAAACTAAGATGCTAGAATAATAAGAAGTGAAGAAAACTAAATTAAAACAAGATCAAAACCTTAATCTAAGGAGAAATTAAACTAAAATCCCTAAATTTCTAGAGAGAAGAGAGAGCTTCTTTCTCTAGGATATTTACTTAAAACATGGTTTTCACTACTACTATGACTACTTCCTACACTACTTGGTTGTTGATCCCCACTTGAGTTTTTCCTTCAATTGCTTTAGAAATGAGTTGGATTGGACTCAAAATGGGATTCAAATCGCGAGCCACATGTTTACTTAAGTAAATCACGTGCTGCCACTCGTGCGTACGCATCTGCCATGCATACGCACAACTGGGTAGAATTCGAAAACTTCATTTCTTCATGAATTCTCCATCTTTGCATACTTTTTCTTCATTTCTCCAAGCCATTCTTGCCTTCTAAACCTTAAATCACTTATCAAGGCATCGAATGGGATAACAATGAATTAAATTTAGCAATTTTCAAGCATAAAAAGCATGTTTTTCATAATTAAGCACAATTAGGAGAAATTCAAACAAACATGCAATTTCAATGAATAAATGCAAGATAAGTTGATAAATTCCACTCTTTTTAACCCAAAATTCATCATAAAATATAGATTTATCAACCTCCGTCCCCACATTTAAACAACAGCATGTGCTCATGCTAAACATTAAGAAAGACAAGATCAACGGATATTCATATTTATTAAAAGTAACTATCTATATCTATTCTATCTATCTATTTGTATCTATATATGTATCTACTCGGTCAAAATAAATCAATTTTCAAAGAAATATATAAATATAGAGGGCTAAAATAATGTAGCAATCAATGTAGACCCATAAATCAATTAGAGTTCCAAAAGATTGTAATAACTTACAAGATAATAAATAATAAAAGGTGAAAATATAGAATTGAGTAATCGAACCCATCACCGGATATGTATACTCTCTAATCGCTCAAGTGTATAGGGTTGATTCACTCAATTCTCTTCTAATCTTGCTTTTCAAGACTTGTTTTTCTTCTACCAGTCAACAATTATTCAATGTATACATACAAGTATGATGAGGACTTTCAAGGGTTGTAATGGGGTTAAGTTCAAGGTAAGATTGTATTTGGTTAAGTGGACTTGAAATTGAATCTTTGCTTAACTTAAACTCCCACCTAACCTATGACAACCTATTCAACTCTAATGCAAAACCTAACTACCCATTATTCACTTTTTCACATATTCATGCATTCTTTTCAATGCATATCACATATGCATTTTTTTCTTTTAAACTTTACTTCTGGGGTAACATTTGTCCCCTTTTTATTGCCTTTTCATTTTCTTTTCCTTTTGTTTTCTTTTTTTGCCAATACATAATATATACAAAAAGGATTAATGCTTATAGTTCAACATTCAATGCATGAGTATGTACCAAATTTTCAAAATTTTAACAAAAATGTAAAATATCCAATTTTTTCTCTACCAGTGTTCCTAAATTTTTTCACACTTAAATGATATACACTCTCACTTAGGGGTAATGATGTGCTAAAAATACGAACAAAAGGGGATTAAATAGGCTCGAAATTGACTAACAATAGTAGATAAAAGGGTAAGGCTATTTGGGTAAGTGAGCTAAATAAAATAAGGCCTCAATCATGTAAATGCATTCATACACAAAATATTAGACATAAGGAATTAAAAAAATCAAAGATCACAATTATAGAGAGAGAATAACACATACAATAATGAAAATAGTGGTTAATGTGATGCAACCACACATTAAAACTCAAATCTCACAAGGTTGTGTGTTCTAACTCTCATCTATGTTCCACATATTTTTTAAGCAAGTTCAATAATTTTTTTTATTCAAATCAATGGATGCCCTATATAAAAAATTTGTCTTGAAAATTAATTATTTTGACTAAACTTATTATATGTATAAGTATAATGTGATTGGATGAAAAGTAAAAAATCCTAAGTTCTTTTCCTATTCTTTATCAATCCAAATCATCATATGCATATAGGAAAGTGAACTAGGTCCTATTATCATATTATTCAATCACAATTAAAAGACAAAGATATATATGTACACCATAATGAAAGAAGTAAAATATGCTAAACTCGAAAAGATATTTAAAATATATACAAACTAAAATAAATAAAATGCAATGACTAAAAGTAAAACTAGCATAGATAGCTAAAATATATACAAACCAAATAAAAATAAAAAACAAATGTTTAGAAGGAAAAATTGTCACTAACAGCCAATCTGGTTGCTCGATCTCCCTGCAATTAAAAATATGCACGGCCTTCCACAAGCAAGATAGTGTTGGAGTTCTACTCGTCTCCACCTTCAGCTGGTAGATCCTGCTCTTCCTTGCTGCTATGCTCTAAGGGTGTAACACTCTATCACACAGAGCTTTACGCTTAAGCCGTAAGACAAACGTGGTAAAATATTATGACCTCTAAAATAAAATATACACATATAGTAATAGTTGAAAAGAATTTATAACGAGGAGCCTTGAAGGAAGGTTTAAGCAAAATTGCGAAAAAAAAAAGCGTAACACTCACATAACAGAAACTTAAATAGGAAGAAAGTAAAGGTATATGTACATAAGGAGCAGAATATCAATGGTACAAAATATCAAACTCCAGGCTTGAGCTGCAAAACCAAGGTCCACCGGAGAATATCACATACATACATACACACACACACACACACACACACACACACACACACACACACACACACACACATTCCCAAAAAACTCAAAATACATTACTGAAACTCCTATTTCTCCATGAATTCCCTAGGAGGAACAAAAGTAAAGCATATGTAGAGGAAAAGTCTATACATATACATCTACATAGCAAAATACAAAAGATAACATCCCAACTTTGCTTGTGACAGAAAACCCCAGACGCCTAGCGAGGTACCTCTCGAACTGCATCTGAAAAATGACAACATATATATGGAATTAGAACCAGAGATTCTCAGCATGGTAAAAGTGCCAACATACATAATATATAAGGTCCCGGGAAAGCCAGAGGCGATCCTAGAACTCTGACACTCAGATTGAAAACTTAGAGTTAGAAATTAAACTAGAAACCAAGTAAACTATCTAAGGTACATAGGTTCAAATCCAAATATAACTTAACACCTCAATCTCACTCTCCTCCAACCCTCTAAAACTCCAATAGAATAACCATCGTCACTTCTCTGCCAGGCAAGGGATCTCTCAGTTGCATAAACATATAATACAAACAAAGAAAACACAGATAGATTGTAGTTACAACAAATAGGACATATAGCAATTAGGCATAGTTGATCAAATAGGCAATTTCAAGTAATGCAAACTCAAACAAAATAGACAAATGCAAATGATGTATGCCTGCCCTATTACTGATGATATCATCTGTCGATTATATAGCCAAACCCGACATGTCCGGTAGCTAACCTTGGACAGTCCCTTCATGTGCGCATCCCCAACATCTTGCCACTTAGGTTAACAGAGTATCGAGTCTCAACCTGGAGCAAGTGGTGGCTAGTCACTGCATATACCTAGAAAAACTCGTATCTTAGATAAGTGGAAGTGTATAAGCCAAATAATAATTCAATATCAATCATTTATTATTAATTATGTTATCATTCTTAACATCATCATTATTTTTGCACTACTTCAACCACAAAATCATTACTTCAAAATCGTTCTTCACCTCTAAGTTAACTCCTTCTCAAATTTTATCCCTCTCCCTATGTTTAGGAACTAAATTTGAGACTTTAGAAGGTAACTATAGAGGTTTAGAAGTTATAAAATAAGTTGAAAACACGAAAAATACACTTTTTCCAAAAATAGGGGTTACGCGTATGCATGCCATGTTTTGCGTACACGGGGGTGTCATTCTCCCAACTCGCATACGCAGCTTCTGTCCTCGTACACGAGCCTCTAGGACAGGGAAGTTGTCTCGTGTCGCGTGGTATTTCCCGTATATGCGAGACTGTAATTTCCCCATTTCGCGTATGCATGCACATATCTGCGTACTTCTTGATAACTCTTGGAAGGTATAGTTGTCTATCTTCCAAAACACACTAGATAAGAACCGACATATCTGCTATGATCTCAGTCTCATGAGTACTTGGTACCACGTAGTTAGAGAGGATCTGATGCCATAGTCGGCCCTCAATAGTCAGGTACTTGATGGCAATAGATTTGGGGCCCGGTTTTTGAGTACCACAAATCCATGTTCTGCCCGGCTATGCTATCACACTTAGGATCTTATCCTAGTCAAAGGTCAAAATGAGTTGATCCTCCTCAGCCCTCTCATAATCATCCTTGCCTTCAAGCTTAGGCAGGATGTGGAGGATCTCCTCGAGGGCTTCATCAGTCACCAATATGTTTGCTTTTGAGATAAACTGCATCGAGGCCCCTCGTGTAATAATTGGAATAGAACTCAGGGACCCATGATGCATTCACTTCCACTAGTTCCCTATCCAGAAATGCCCATTCAACTGATCAATCTGATCATCGGTGAACTTTCTCAGCTCAGCAGGGATTTGGAGCTTTTGCTCAACATGGAGGCCTCATTTCTAAAATTTAGGAAACTTGAGCGTTGAGTAGAGGTTGGAGAACTTAGACAGATCAGTAGGAGATGTTCTCTGATTAAACTGGTCTCTCCTATTGATCGTCCTCTCAGATTGTGGGTCATCCACTGTTTTAGCCATTTGTCAGATTCTTCCCCTCTTACTCAGCCCAGTTACTTGGCCTTTCCCTTTCCTTTTCTGTCAGTCATCCTGTAAAAGAGCAGAGGAATAGGGTACATGAAATGGAATCACAAGGCAAACAACACAAGGGTATACATAAGCAGCACTCAAGGGCACATAAGTAATATTCTCAACTTAATGCCTAAATAAGAAATAATGAATCAAATTACAGGGTAGCTACAACATGTAATTCAAAACACAAGTTAAACATATAGGCAAAAGTATATTCAGAAGCAATTGATGTAAGAACTAACAAAAATAATGTTCAACAAGATGAGCCTAGTAAGTCGAACATTAATATGCTTTCAAGCACCAATATCACAAGATTGATACAAAAGAGTGAGGTTCATACCTAATGTAACCCAAAACTGATTAAGCACACCCAAAGTTGATCAAAAGGGGTACATAGGTAAATTTTGTCAATCTTGTCATATTAGGTAAGATACCTAAACCATACAAAATGCACAAATTTTGGTCAATTAGAAGTGTGAACACAGTCACTTCAATGCAATAGGTAAAACACGAGGAAACAAGCATTGAAGCAAGAAATTGACCAAAATTCATTCAATAAAAATCATTTTGAGACATGGTGACAAACATATGGCATGCAAAGTATAAGCAACCCAAATTGCATTAATAAAGACTTTGCAACACCAATTCAAAGGTTCAACAGGGACAACAGAATTTCGATAGCAATTCACATCAATTCAGTCAAGCAATCCAACATATTGCAATTACAATTATCAACACATAATGCAAAATCAGCAATGTTCAAGCATAATCCAGTTAATTCAACAAGCATATTGTAGCAAAATCAGATATAGCATCGTGGATTAACAGGATCAAACAATCTCATCAATCTTAACAACAAATTAAGCAAAACACCAATTATCAATGATGAACAGTAATTCCAATAGCCATAAGCATCAACAAAGTAGCAATTCACATAATCAAATAATTAACCAAACTCTTCCAGCAACCTATCTACTAATTCAGGTCAATCCAAAAACTTTTCACGATAATTCAAAACCTAATAATCTAAAGTAACTAAATTATTCTAACCAGACCACCTAAAATCAACTAATAGCAAACTAATTCAACTAACTAATTAACTAAAATCAAATAACTAAACAAGATTAAATGAACTGAACAAACATTAAAAGAAAAATTAAACAAAAACCTTGAAGTAGAGAAATATCAGAAACAGAGCAGAGGGAAAAGGGGCAGTAGCTACACTGCAACAACCACTAGAGGTGGCGCCAGTGGCAGTTGACACGCTGGAAAGAGAAAAAATTTGGGGATACCCTGTTCTAGTGTTCTATTGCGGATAAAGGAAGAAGAAATAGATCTAAATAAATGTGAAGAGAGGAGTGGCTGGTTGGAGTAGCCTGTGACGAGGGATGTTCATCGGCGGTTGTGGAGCTTGGTGGTGGCTGGAGGTTGAAGTGATGAGGGAGAAGAAGAATGGTGAAGGAAGAAAGAAGGAAAGAAAAGAAGGATGAAGAACAAGATGGTTGGTGGAAAGTGGTCCGGTGGCAATGGTTGTTTGCCAGTTGTGGTGGTTAATGGTGGTTGAGTGGTGGAAGGGTGAGGGTTGAGGAAGAAGAACAAACAAAGAAGGAAAGGGGTGAACTGTGGTGATGTGCAAATTAGGGCTCGTACAAGGGGGGATTTAATTTGAATTCAAGCGTACGCATGTATGCACAACTTGGGCAAAACTGGAGATGGTGCGTACGCACAGGACATGTGTACGCATGATTTTGATTCTGGAAAGGAATAATGCATATGCATCTCCCATGCGTACGTATGAATTTAATTCAGGAAAGGGTGAAATGCGTACGCATGCTCCATCTGTACGCACAATTTTGGTTCTAGAAGGGGTATGATGCGTACACATCTCCCATGCATACGCACGATAGCAATCCTTTTCTTTACCATGTACAACTAAGCTTAAAAAGAAGTTTTCAACCTACTTTCTAATATCCTAAAGCCAAAATCAACTAAAAAATTACTTGAAAACTTAATAATTGAAATAAGAATATAAAATCAAATTAAGAAAGCTATAAAATATTTCAAAAGTGACATCCAATAAGATATTCAAAAACGTAATTAACAATAAAAAAACCTACCAAATTAAGTTAACAAAGAGGAGAAATATGTACAAGAATAGTAAAAATAAGTGAGGGTTCGAAGATTTTACTATGGTGGGGTGTCTCCCACCTAGCACTTTTATTTATTCTTCTTAAGTTGGACATTTTGGTGAGCTCTTGTCATGGAGGTTTATGCTTGAATTCATCTTTATACTTCCACCAATGCTTGGACTTCAAATATTCTCCAATATTCCAATTGATGTGCACCAAGCTTTGATGAAATTTCAAACAAGTTAAGAGCTCCCAAAATTGATCCTCACCTTGTATTCCGGGATCCCAAACCTTGTTTTTGCACCCGTCTTTTAATTGATTACTATAGTTCCATTAAGGTGACAAGAGTTCCGAATTCTCCCTTAAATGCCAAATCCTCCTCCGAGATCTATTGAATTGAGCATTGCACCATCTTTGGAACTCCAACATTGAGGTTTCAACCCTAGTGAGTCCTGATTTATGTTGCCAACTAATATCCAATTTCCTCTTGCTTAACACCCCAAGAAGAGTTCTAAGCTGACCATCCATTTCCAACAAAGCATATTGATATGGGCCAAGGAAGTTAAAGGATGAGATGATTACCCACTCAACTTTTAATATGGATGATCGTGACTTAGCAAGGGATATATCCAATGGATGTATTATGGTTGTTCCCTCTCCCTTTGACTCTTCTTTAACAACCTCCACCTCTTGGCTAGCTTCTTTAAATTCTATTTCTTGTTCACCAACTTCTTCCAAATCATCTTCATTGCTCAAAACATGTTTCGAAGGTTGTGCACGATCCTCCTCAACATCAATTTCATACTTCATAGAGGAAGGTTCAACAATCTCAATGAGATCGTTGGTTAATCATCCTCAATAATGGAGCTTGCTCCTTGCTCATCTTCTCCTAACTCTTCAACCACTCCTTTTGACTCATTGTTCTCAACTTCCTCCACTTATTGCAACTCATACTTTAACTCCTCTTCTTTTTCTTGAGGTTCTAAGCTCTCTTTCACTCCATATACTTCAATTGAAGTAGATTCTACGCATTCATCCGTGGAAGTGCTCGGATTATTGCAAGAGCGTATTGAGGCCAAGCGAGATAAAGTTTCGGCTAAGGTAGCCATGATAGCATCATGCCTCTTTTGGTACTTTTCTTGCTTTTGTAGAAACACTTGGAGTGCTTCCTTCATTGAGGGTTGTGGAGAAAAAGAGGGTTCATCATTTGCGAGAAAGTCTTCATATATGGAAGGTGGTTCATATTGGTAAGAATGTTGAAGTGGTGTATATGGGAGTAATTGTTCAAGAGGTTCATGAGAGTATTGGTGTTTGAATGGTGGTGGTTCTAGGTATGATTTATATGGCTCATATGGTTATTATTGAGGCACATATGGTTGGAGGTATGATGGTGGATCTAGATTAGGATCATATGGAGCTATTTGGTGATAAGATAGGACTTGTCCGTATAGTAGTTGAGGATAATGTTGAGGTGGTGGTTGATAGGAATATGGTGGTTGAGGTTGATTACCATAAGGAGGGCCACCATCACTACTAGGATTTAGATATTTACTAACACTTTTTATCTAACATTTTTTAAAATGTTAGCTATACTAACAAAATCATATTTTTAATAACATTTGTAAAATAAATGTTACAAAATATATTTTTTCTTTAAAGAAAGAAAAAAGAATAGATCTAAATGTTACTAAATATGTAAACATGTGAAAATTATACTGAGACATCACTTTTTAATCTCTTTCACGTTCTTCACAACAGAGAAAACTAATTCCAAGTTCCATGGCATCTCCTTCCTCTGCACTTCACCTTCTTCCTCGATCTCAATCGCAATCTGAATCATTCTCCAGATTCGGATTCTCCTCTCAATTTTGGTAAGCATTTTCTCTCTTCTTTAACTTTTGTCTATGAACTCAGTTCTTCAATTTCTCATCTCTTACTGATTTCGATCCAGATCTGAATCATGCATATGTAATTTCTCGCCTCTGGTTCATCCTCTCGTCGCCTACACTGACGTTGCGCCGTCCTCTTCTCGCCTGCGCCATCGTCTTCTCCGCAGTCGTCTCCTTGCAGGTTCCATCGTTTGCTCATCCTACGACTTGGTGAGTTCCAGTTATCTTGTTCAGTTATCTTCTTGCTCCTTCAATCCTCTTTAATCTTTACTTGATGATTAATCTGTAATTAATTTGATGTATAATTATTAGTTAATTTAGGTTTTTAATTGGTTATTTAGTAGTTAGATTTTGAATCTAGGTTTTAATTAAGTTGTTTATTTGAATTTAGGTTTTGAATTTAGGTATAAATGAGTTTAGTTGCACTGTCTTTTTAATTATTATTCATTCTGTTTTGCCAATTTCTTGCTTATATTATCTAGTTGTCCGATGCCAACCAACCAGAAGCAACTATTTCTTGCAAGTGTAGCATAATAAAGGAGCAGAACAAGCTTAAGCTCTACAAGGTAAAAAGTTATTTATTCTTTTGGAAGTGCATTTAAGGTGTTTGAAGAAATGCCTCATAGAATTTTATGTTACTATATATCTTATATCTTAGAGAAATTTGGACATAGTACAATTTAAGAGAGTATGATTTGAGAATATACAAAATAAAAATTTTCTTGAAGTCACCAAAAGTCTAATGCAATAATCTCTTTTGACAAAGTATTGAAAATATCAACTCAACTCCATTTTCATGTTAACAAAATATTTTTTTTATGAACAGTTTTGTAATTGTTATTAGTTGGTGAATGACTAGAGAGTAGTACGATAAGATCATGGAACTAACATAAATTCACTAATTTTCTTCCTCTAATTGTCATTTATTTTGTAATAATCTTTGAAATGAAAATTTTTTCATTTTGCACTTGGTTATTCTTTATTTTGTTTGTTGAATGTAGTAACTCCACGTGTGGGGATCATCATGGGTTCTGATTCAAATCTTCCTGTTATGAAGAGTGCTGCTGAGTTCTTGGAGATGTTTGATGTTCCTCATGAGGTCAAATTAATTAATTTTCTTTTTTTTTACTTGGGTGCTGTATGAAGATATTTTTCTTTACCTATGTCTGCATCAAATTTCAGGTAAGAATAGTGTCAGCTCATCTAACTCCGGAACTGATGTTTTCTTATGCCTCCTCTGCTTATAACGAGGCATACAAGTTATTATTGCTGGCGCTGGTGGCGCAGCTCACTTGCCCGGTAAGCTATTTCAATTGAAATTTATATAAATTTCTTATATAGATCAATTGTCTTTTGGCATTAATTAAGCTTTTTGTATCTCAGGTATGGTTGCTGCTCTTAATCCCCTGCCTGTGGTAGGTGTTCCTGTGTGTGCTTCAACCCTAGATGGAATAGATTCACTCTTGTCAATTGTCCAGGTATATCTTTGTTAAATTATATCTTACCAACATTTCTATGCTCTTCGTTATTTCTTTTTTATGATTTCTAGTATTGCCTCTTGAAGATACAATAATAATATGTTATGTCATATTGCTTTGTTTTTAAAGCTTTTGATGAATATTTGTTAATGCTAGTGAATGAAGATGCATGTTTGTTTTAGAAAACAACCTTGTAATCCTTTTTTAGAAGCAATTTTTGAAGAGCATGAAGATTTTTAAAGGGTGCATTTCTTAGCGAGTTAAACAACTACCAGAAGCAGAACTGGTTGCTGAAAACCAGTGTAACTATGTAATTGAAGGCGGCTTTCATTTGCCACTTATTACCTGCTGAAATTACCTTGCTAATACAATTTTTTGTGTTTCCATTTCACCCCTTCGTCACATTCTGCCAGTTAGAAACAAATCCACTTGTCACATAATTCACATACTTTGTTTTGAGCAAGTAATCAAATGCAAGAAATGAATCTGGAAAGCAGAATCTTTGCAAAATGTACTCTAGCTGACTAATTGCTCTTCTTGGCCATGCAGATGCCGAGAGGTGTCCCTGTCGCCAAGATCATATGGTTAAATTGGGTCAAGATCATATTATTTTTTCCCAAATTTTTGTAATTGTTATTTATTTTTTATTTGAAGAGTTAGTTAAGGTTTGATGAGTTTTGAATTGGATGAACAAAGTAAAGGAGTAGAGGATTGGATGAATTACCCTGATTAACATTGACTAACTTGTAGGTCACAATTATATTGGATCTGAACACTTGCTTCTTGGTCTCCTTCGTGAGGGTGAAGGTGTAGCAGCACGTGTTCTTGAAAACCTGGGTGCTGATCCAGCTAATATTCTTACTCAGGCTAGTATTATGGCTTTGTTTACTTCCTTTCTGCATATTTCCGATATATATGCATATTTTTATCTTAACTTCTTTTTCTTAATCTTATAATCTCTATGGGTTGGACGCAGGTTATCCGCATGGTTGGTGAGAGTGCTGACAATGTTGGTGCTACTGGAGGCTCAGGTAGTAGCAGCAATAAGATGCCAACTTTGGAGGAGTATGGCACAAATTTGACCAAGTTAGCAGAGGAGGTAATTGGCTTTTCCTAGTCTTCTTCAATGAAGATTGTAGATTAGGTATCATTCTGTATTTATTTATCTTCTTCCTTCCAACCTCAGGGAAAATTGGATCCTGTTGTCGGAAGGCAGCAACAAATTGAACGTGTCACTCAAATTTTAGGTCGTCCTACCAAAAACAACCCTTGCCTTATTGGAGAACCTGGTGTTGGGAAGACAGCTATTGCTGAAGGTCTTGCCCAACATATTGCAAATGAGGATGTTCCTGAAACCATAGAGGGAAAGAAGGTAAGCAGGATTATTCTCTCTGTAGAATGTAAATGGTGATCCGTTTTATAATTGATCAATGTTATACTCTAACTTGTGCTAGTTACCCATATATGCCTTTTCATTTCTACGCTATTGAGCAGCCCTCTGTTCTGCATGATTTAGGTTATAACCCTTGATATGGGACTGCTTGTAGTTGGAACTAAATATCGTGAAGAATTTGAAGAGAGGCTGAAGAAACTAATGGAGGAAATCAAACAGAGTGATGAGATAATACTATTTATTGATGAAGTCCACACTCTGATTGGAGCAGGAGCAGCTGAAGGGGCGATTGATGCTGCAAATATATTAAAACCAGCTCTTGCTAGAGGGGAATTGCAGGTAGTCATTTTTCTTAACAAGTTGAAAAAGGAGGCTACTTGGTTGTCTGACCTTGACAATAATTTGATATTTCAGATATTTCAGATACAATTAGCATAGAAATTAAACTGTCATTTCTTACAATAATAGTAATTTTGAAGCTGAAAATGGTGCTGGGGCATGCAGGTTAAAATCTGCAATGGGAAGGTAATAGAAGTGGCAGCTTCAGAGAAAGGGTTTTATACTATTGGAAAATAATCTCTGCAAAGTCACACTTTAGTTTTTTTGGTTACTAATGTATGTAGTTTTTTGATCTTCTGTAATGGAACATATTCATGTTTTAAGTTTTAACATTTTCTATATTCTGTGTTGGTTGTATATTCATGTTTTAAGTTTTAACATTTTCTATATTCTGTGTTGGTTGTTCTGTAAATTTTAAGTGCTATAAGTATTTTTTTCTCATTTTATTTGCATGAGGAAGCAAACTTGTACAATGATTATTGATTAATAAAAGAGTCTATAAAAATTTCATTTTGTGAATTTAATGAAATATTTTATGTTATAGTAATTAATTTTAGTATATTTATATTGTGTATAATATAAAATAAAAATAGTATAATATAACTAAAAAAATATTACTAAAGATTTTTTGTAACATTTTTTAAATGTTATAAAAAATATTTACGGTAACATTTTTTTAAGTATTACAAAAAATATCTATGGTAACATTTTTCTAAATGTTACATAAAATATCTATTGTAATATTTTTTAAGTGTTACAAAAAATATATATCGTAACATTTTTTTAAGTGTTAAAAAAACTATCTATTGTAACATTTCTCTAAGTGTTACCAAGAAATATCTATTGTAACATTTCTCAAAATATTACTATAGAATATTTTTTGTAACATTTTTACTAAATGTTATTAAATCTTTAGAAAAATGTTAGTAAAACTCTTTAGTAACATAGGGTATATTTAACACTTGTTAAAATGTTACTAACATACATAGGTAACATTTTAATATAATTTGGTAACACTTTTTAAATGTTAGTAAAAGTCAATTATGTAGTAGTGCATATCCATTGGATTGGTATACATTATGGTGTGGATTGTGTTCATAACGGGGCGGCGGAGGTTGTTGCCATGAAGGTTGTCTATATGAACGTGGCTCCCCCTACAATTGATTTTCTAATCCATAATACAAACCATCATTGAAGTTTCCATTTCCTACAACATAGTTACAACCAAACTCAAAGGTGAAAGGGTGAGAATTTATAGTGAAAAGGGAAAATAAAAACAAAAGCTATCAAGGGACAAAGAAAAACACACTCCTAACTACTAACAAAAACCAGCAAACAAACAAAAAGCAAACTATTCACAACATTAACATATTAACAATAACCAATAAAAAGCACACATTGTAATTCCCCGGCAATGGCGCCAAAAACTTGACACGGGCCAAACGTCGATTCAAAATTTCTCAAAAAGAATTGCTTCGTCAATAGTATAGTTTCAAACCAATAAATGACCCATATTAGAGTTTAGTATGTTTGTCACAATTTCAAATCAATAAAAACTGGAAGTTTTGAATCTTGAGTCGTCTCTCAAAGGAATTTCAGTGAGATGTGTGCATCATTGGTTATGAGAATAAAGGGTTTGAAAAGCAAAAGACAAGAATTTAAATAGCAAGAAATTGAAAAGAAAACAAAGAAGTTTAAGTGCTAAAAAGGCATATTGGCAAGGATTGAGAGTTAAGGTTTCCTATCTAACTCATTGACTATAAACATGTTAATTAAGAAGAGTTAATCCCACTTCGTTATCCCCAGATATCGGGAGAAAGTCAAATAGGCATAATTGATCTTAATCTACAAGTCCTAGCCAACTCACTAATTAGACTTAGTGAAAGACTAGTGTCAGTGAAAAAAAATCAACTAACAACCCTAAATCACCAATCAATATTGGACATCAATGACTCAAGATCACCTAAATCCTCAATTCCAAGTCAAGAATGCAAAATTCTACTCTAAAACTAAGAAAGGCATTTTAACAAACACTTGGAAGACAAAAAAAGAAAACAACATATATTGCAATAACAATAAAATCTATAACTACTAAATTCAAGAAAGCTATAATAACAACTAAAAAGAACATCAATAAACATAGAAATATCAAATTACATTAAAGAAAAATTGAAATCAACAATTGTTCATAAATTAAAATTAGCAAGAATAAAGAAACTAACAAGTAAAACTAAACAAAATAAGATGCTAGAACAATAAAAAGTGAAGAAAACTAAATTAAAACAATATCAAAACCTAAATCTAAGGAGAAATTAGGTTTAATTACTCTGTTGGTCCCTATAGTTTCGTAAAATTTTCAATTAGGTCCTTATTCTTTTTTTTCTTTTAATTGAGTCCTTGTACCAAATTTTTTTTAATTGGGTCCTTACACTTTTTTTTTCTTTTATTTAGGTCCCTATACCAATTTTTTTTTTAGTTGGGTCCCTATAAAATTAAGCCAATTACTACTAAGAAGGACTTAATTGAAAAGAAAAATTTAGTGTAGGGACTCAATTAGAAAGAAAAAAAGTATAGGGACCTAATTGAAAATTTTACGAAACTATAGGACCAACAGAATAATTAAACCGAGAAATTAAACTAAAAACTCTAGGATTTCTACTTAAAACATGGTTTCACTACTACTATGACTACTTCCTACACTACTTAGTTATTGATCTCCCTTGAGTTTTGCCTTCAATTACTTCATAAATGAGTTAGATTGGGCCCAAAATCGGTCTGAAATTGCGAGTCATGTGTTTACTTAAGTAAATCACGTGCTGCTACTCATGCGTACGTATCTGCCTTGCATACACACAAATCCAAAGAGATGCGTACACATGGAACTGGGCGGAATTCCAAAACTTCATTTCTTCAAGAATTCTCCATATTTGCATACTTTTTCTTCATTTCTTCAAGCCATTCTTACCTTCTAAACCTTAAATCACTTAAACAAACATATTAAGGCATCGAATGGGATAACAATGAATTAAATTTAGCAATTTTTAAGCATAAAAAGCATATTTTTCACAATTAAGCACAATTAAGAGTTTGAACTCCTGAAAGTGTTTGATATATCGTGATTAGTGATTCTTGATAATTGATTCTAGTTTTAGTGGATTTAGAGTTGTAGGTTTGAATTGCTGAAAGTGTTTGATATATCCTGATTATATTGCTAAAAGTGTCTAATTATTGCCTGTTGTTCATTGATTATTGACATTTGGTGTTGTTTAAGTTAATTATTGATGGATAGAGTTTGTGGCGCATTCCAGTTATAGATGAAACTCTGCTGAAATTTCTAAAATGTTATTTGCTTCTAAAGTTTTAATTTATATTGCTATATTGGTTTGTTTATGCATTATTGATAGGGTTGGGCCAAACAACAACACATGTACTCAAGAGATGACCAATATCATCAAGCTGATGTAGGACCATCCATGGCCGAGCTACAAGAAGATCTCCTCTGAGACCAGAGAGCGATGGTTTTAGAAGTGGACGGTAATTAATTTAATATAGTCAAACTTTTTTAGCTAGTTTATATCTTCTATTTTTGTTTATTATGATATATTTTGATTAATTAATTTTAAAGTTTCTTTATGAAACTTCTCTTTATATGGGACAAGGAGCACGATGCCCTCATCAAGAAGATATACAACCATCGAATGGGTAGGTGGCTACAACAGATGTTGGAGGATGTACGTGAGAGGCGTGACCACCTCACTATCTAGCTGCGCTCGGAAATCAAAAAGGCTTTGTACGTTTATTGGGAGACCGATGATGGGTTCAAGCATCGGCGTCTCACAAACAGAGCTAACCCAGGTCGTCCAAGTATACCGGCGGCTTAGGGACCTTCATGAAGACTAAGGCCAGGCTGGTATGTAGCTTGTCTTGTTATTAACTTAGTTATATTCTTTGACATATCATTAGTATGCATCCTAACAACTTGTTTCACTGCAACATATGTAGTTGAAGTTGTTGGATTACAATGCGACATTGGCGAAGACCTTCAAGTACACCCATAATTTGAAGGAGAATAAAGAGAGATTTGTTGATCAGCAGTCTCAGAATTATTATGTGAGTAAACATCTGATCTTGCGATATAAAATTAGAGATTAACTGTACAGCTGTAGTCCTAATCATAATAACATATGTTACACATGAGTCCTACACGCAGAGACTAGAGGCTGTGACTCAGCAATCTCAGCAAATTGGTGGGGAGGACGCAGTGGCTTTGTTGCTTCAATTGTCGATCCTGATGCGATTTGGCACGAGACCGCCTTAGTGCTTTACAAGAATCGCATATACGGGCTGGGGTCGTTCTTCGCCAGTGGCCTCCGCACCTCCACGTTGAGGCCATTGTTCGCCTCTGCCACCAGTTGAGCTGTCGATCTTGAGGAAGGCATTGATTTGATGCTACAGGTGCAGGAGCTCACCCGGAGCCTTCATAACCAGGCTCAGAAGTTGACCTAGACTCAAGAGAAGTATCGGAAGATCCTCACACGCGTGACAGACACGGATGACCCTAGGCTAGAGTGGAGGGAGCAGCTGGAGCGGCTTCAGTGGATGGAGGCTCAGATGGAAGTGTACCAAGCTCACATATGCGCCACTGGCATCGGCCCTACTGGTGGCAGCGGTCCTGCCAGTGGCAGCGGTGCTACTAGTGGACACAGACATCACCATCTTCTCCGCCGCCTCAGTAATACCACGGCAACGACGATGACGACTACTAGGATCTATAGTGATTAGGACTTTGTTTTACTGTTTCATTGTATTTATTTGACTTTTAATTTATTTAAATATTTGATATTTAATATTATATAATGGTTTCTATTATTAATAAAAATTAAAATTAAAATTAAAATAATTGCATCACAATATTTTAAAAAAAATAAAATTGAGATTATCGTCAGATTTACCGAGAGAATAATTCGACAGTAATAGTGCGGGAAATAAGATATTGTGGCGCCAATATTACCGTCGGAAAAATTTGTCGGTAACCAAATGGTTTTTTAGGAAGTTAGTTTGTTGCAGAATCCAATAGTAATTGGTTACCGGCAAAGTTTATACCGTCAAATTCCTTTCGAAGGTACTCATCGTTTTTGTTGTAGAGATATATAACAACAAAATAAAAAAGGCATTTTCTCAGTCAGCATGTATAATTGATGAAAAGAATGGAGCCGTTACTGTTGGTGCACTATGTTATTGCGTCAACTGCTGGAGCCATTGCTGCTGTTGCAGCAGTTAAATAGATTATTGTTGATGCCAGAAATTATCAGTTTTTTGCTAATGTATGATGATAATCATGTATATAATCTTTACATAGTTAAACTAATTAGAATTTTCTATATAAAATGTTCTCATTTGCCACTAAATTTAGCTTGAATACTACACAAGATGAAAATAATGGATGAAGAGACAGCAAAACTGGTGCAAAAATAATTGGATCAAATCATATAATGTCTAAAAGATATTATATTATAAGCTTAGGCTTAAGTTATCAAAATCACTTATTTGAGCAACATTAATTTTCAAAAGCTTGGAATTTATATTATCTAATTTAGTTCAAACTTAAGGAGGTCGCGACTTTTCAGCAAACAACAAATTCAAGATATTGTGAATTGTGGTGGCCGTTTTTTGTTTTATGCAGAAATAGTCAAGAAAGTTGAAATGAAAATATTATATATCAAGGATGATTCATCAAATCATTCTGCTACTGCTTCTTCAACAAACCCAGAACATGCGAAATTCAATTTTGATAATAGAAATAGTTCTTCAAATAAAAACCGTAATTGACGAAACCAGATAAGAAGAAAGCGAGCATTAAGGAAGAAGAAGCATGTCAGAGTAGTGGTGCGCTTGTGGCGATTAGACAGAGAAACCTTTTTGTCACGCATTTGAACTTTGAAGTAAAGGATGAATTTGTATTTTTCAATTATAAGAGATTAATTTATC
>NC_029792.2:108931173-108934492 GCF_000816755.2 Arachis ipaensis | reverse complement strand
ATTTGCGTAATACATATATCCTTTTTTTTCTTTTTATTTATCATATGCTTTTTTTTCTTTTACGAGGATAATAAGAATCAAAGCGGATAGATTTAAATTGATAGAAAGAAATATATAATCAGCGGGAGTACGTACTCCTCATCCAGCGCCCCATGAGTTCGTTCACGCTCTGCTAGGGTTTCACTGCGCCGCCTCCATGGTTACACATTTCTTTGTCTTTTCTTCGTCAAAGTCTTTTCTATCTTCTTCTACTTTCTTCTCTTAATTTCTTTTCCACTTAGTTCCCTAATTTTTGTTTTCTCTCCCAATTCATTCCTCTTTTAATTTATTTCGTTTTCTAATTCACCCATTCCATATATCTTATTTCTCTCTGAAATCATTAAATACCAATTCTGTTTTTCTCTACACCATGAGCAACAAATCAGAAACACAAAACCCTCATATAATTGATAGTGATCAGGAGGATGACTTGATCGTTTTAGCTTATGAAGATGTTTCTGAAGGAATTCAAGCCTGTACACGGAGCCTGTCTGGAAGAATTTTCTCAGATCGGATCTTTTCCGTAGGTACCATGGAAGGAGCTCTCTATGCAATATGGAATAAACCAAAAGGATTCAGAGTAGTCGAAAAATCCAGGAACCAGTTTCAATTTTTCTTTGAGAATAACTCTGATGTGACTCGAATTGAGAGAGGGTCACCTTGGTTATTCAAGAGTTTTGTCATTCATGTTCGCAGATGGAAGCAGTCAATAAACATGGAGGATAATCACATCTCTTCTTTTCCTGTATGGGCACAATTTTGGGGATTGACTGAACAATACAAAACACTTGAGGTTGGACGAAAATTGGGTGGGAGACTTGGTCAAATTGAAGATGTTGCTCTATTTGAAGTTAGAGGCAAAGATACACGCATACTGAAGGCTAAAGTGGAACTGAATGGTGATAAAAGAGTGAGGGATACACTGAAACTGCTTGATCCTATTCAGAAAATGCTGGAAATTGGAGTACGCTATGAACGTATAGGTGTGTTCTGTACTTATTGTGCAAAATTGGGGCATGAATCTAAGAACTGCCAATGTTTTATTGATGATTCTGCCCAAAACAATATCAAGGAAGATAAAGTTGGTGAATGGCTTAAGGCAGATCAAGTCGGTAGGCGTTTAACTGAAAAGAGAGCTTTCTTCAATCCTAACCAACCTCGGGATGGTTCTATTCCAGCTCAACCGAAGAAAAAATCTCCACCTGCTTGGCTTTTTGATAGTTTCTCAAAAATAAGTGTGCAAGATGATCAGAAAAAATAGAATAATGAAAAAATTGCTGCCAATTCGGGTTCTAGAGAAGAAAATGAGGGTGAATCAGAAAACACAAGTACGGCTACTGATACTAATTCTTCTTCTAATGCTTTATTGGAGATATCCTATCCCATGAATAATGTCCAACACAATAACAACGTCATATCCAAGCTTAAAAAGGAGAAGAAAAAGCCAAACCTGAAACAACTTGCCAGAAAGTCTGTGATAGGTTTCAAACGGAGGAGTGGAGGTAATGGTACTGAAGAAATTTCAAAGAAAATTTGTCTCAACGATATTTTCTCTGATGCTATGACGGTGGAGGGTGCCAGCCTTCAAGTGGCACCCAAAGAAATATGAAACTGCTCTCGTGGAATTGTCGGGGTTTGAGAAGACCCCCTGACAATCCACAATTTTAAAGGGATTTGCAAATCCTACTCCCCCGAGGTTAGTTTTATCTGTGAAACAAAAAATCAATCTCGACAAGTTGAAGGAAAATTAAGATCTTGTGGTTTCAAGGAATGGTTTATTGTGGATCCGGATGGATTATCAGGGGGTTTGGCAATGGCATGGAGGGATGGTTGCACTGTTCAGATTTTGCAGCATGGTAGATTCTTCATTGCGGCATCAGTTCTGATAGCTGGTTCTAATGATCCCTATGGTGTTCTAGGTGTCTATCTCAGTTCAAATAATCAACATAGAATGGCTCAGTTTGCTGAATTAACTTCAGTCACGCAACAGTTTGATGGTAAGGTTGTGTTAATGGGTGATTTTAATGCCATTTCTAGTCAATTGGAGAAAGCAGGTGGGGGTGCTAAATCTCCTTCTTCTATCGAAACCTTTAACAATTTTATTGATGATAATTCTCTGATTGATATTGGTATGGTCGGAAGACCATTCACTTGGTCAAATAGACAGAGGGGTGATGAGTTGATACAGGAAAGACTGGACCGATTCCTGGTAGGAGTTGATTGGCAGCAACTCTATCCCAATGCAACGGTTCTTAGACTGTCAGAATCAGGCTCGGATCACTCCCCTCTTCTCTTAGACTCTAATCCAAGAACTGAGAGATCTAAATGCCGATTCAAATTCCAAGAAAGATGGTGTTCCAATGATGAAATAAGACAGATTGTTAGAGAGGTTTGGCACGAACAGATTGATGGTTCAGCCATGTATATCCTAGCTCAAAAACTAAAGCGTTGTCGACATAAGATTGTCAGATGGCAGCAAGAATACAGATCTAATTCGAAGGTGGAGATTGATTTACTACAATCTGAATTAGAGGAACTTCGTTTAGCAGGAATTCATGGAGGCGACATCATTTCAGAAATAGAGAACAAACTTGAAAAAGCATTGCAAAATGAGGAATCTTATTGGAAATATAAGTCTAGAGTCAAATGGCTCAAATCTGGCGATCAGAATACAGCTTTCTTCCATCAGAAATTTAGAAATCGAACCCGAAGGAATAGAATTTGGCAACTAACTGGCAGTGACGGTGAAGTAGCTACTTCAAATGCTGGTATTGCTTCTGTGGCTGAATCCTATTTCAAGGACATCTTTTCCTCCACTTGTCATGAGAACCCTGAACCTCTGTTTACTGATTTTGAACCTAAGGTTACAGCTCACATGAACCGTAGGCTTCAAAGACCAGTGACTATGGAGGAAGTGAAACGTGCAACATTTAGCATTCATCCCCAAAGTGCTCCAAGAGAAGATGGTATGACAGCAAAATTTTTTCAAAGCTTCTGGAACATACTTAGTGGTGATGTGTTTCGAGCAGTTAAGAGCTTCTTTTCAGGGGGCAGAATTTTGAAGGGTTTTTTAATCACACTCAGATCTGTCTTATTCCCAAGATTTCTGATGCTAAAGATATGACTCAGGTAAGACCAATAAGCCTATCTTCAGTCTTTTACAAGATTATCTCCAAAATATTTGTACATAGACTTCAGAGTATGATGAATAGACTAATTAGCCCTACGCAGAGTGCTTTTATTAAAGGCAGATTAATCTCTGATAATATCCTAATTGCTC
>NC_029792.2:108929109-108931101 GCF_000816755.2 Arachis ipaensis | reverse complement strand
GTACACTACTGGCTAACTCTATGAATATTAATCATATTGGGGCTCAGGATAAATACCTTGGTTTGCCTTCTACAGTCTCTAAATCGAAAAAGGCTTCTTTTAGTATGATCAAAGAAAAGGTTCGGAAAAGAATCCAAGGATGGAAGCGCAATCTTCTATCGTCAGGTGGTAGACACGTATTGCTTAAGGCAGTGGGAGAAGCTATTCCTATTTATACACTGTCTTGCTTCAAGTTGCCTGATGGTTTAATCTCGGAAATTCACTCTCTACTTTCTCAGTTCTGGTGGGGACAAAAAGGTTCTGAAAGGCGGATGGCTTGGATTAGCTGGGACACTATGACTCACCCACGAAAAGAAGGAGGCCTTAGATTTAAAGATCTCAGAATCCAAAATCTGGCGCTTTTAGGCAAACAGTTTTGGCGACTTGTAACACAGCCTACTTCCTTATTATCCAAAATCCTAAGAGGTAAATACTTTAGCAATGGTAATACTATAACGGCAGAAATTGGAGTCTTACCTTCTTGGGGATGGAGGAGCATACTGGAAGGCCGAAAGATTGTTGAAAAAGGTCTTAATTGGGCTGTGGGTACTGGAGAGAATATCCAAACCTTTGAGGATCCTTGGCTACCTCCTCCGTATCCTTTAAAGATTTCTGACATGCCAAATAGACAAGCTATCTCTGAGTTGGTTCCAAGAGTTAAAGATCTAATTACTGAAGATAGGAATTGGAATCAGAATCTTATTCAAGAATTATTTCCCCAAGACGTTGCAAACAGGATTTTGTCAGTTAAAATTCAGCAGAGTAGGGACAAATTGCAATGGGATTTGAACAAATCCAAACAATATGATACAGCTTCAGGTTACAGAATTGGCTATTTATTTTACCATCCGCCTCTGGAGCTTTGCCCTAATTATATGCAACAGAAAAAGCCGTGGATTGATCTATGGAAGTTGAACTTGCCTCACAAAATTAAGCTATTTATCTGGAAAGCTCTCCATGGCCGGCTCCCGATGCTTGCTCAGATTCATCACCGCATCCCATCTATATCACCAATATGCCCCTGCTGTCATGAAGCAACCGAAACAGTCACTCATTGTTTGATCGATTGCTCTAGAATTAAAGATGTTTGGTCTCATAGTTATCTTCGTGACTGTCTTCCCCCTCAGAGTCCTAACGACTTTTGGACATGGTGGATTGCATCAACAGAGATGCTTAACCCGTTGAAGAATGCTGACCGTAATCCTCAATTACTTGCCATCATTTGCTGGAACTGTTGGAAAGCTCGCAACCAGTTGATTTTTGAAGGCTTCAATGCCGTCTGCCATTCTAGCAAGCTCTGTCAAGTTGCTCCGTGAAATCCAAAAAACTCCAAGTTTAGGTCGTCATCTCCATGAGGCAAGCTCTTAGTTGCATTCAATTTGATTTATCATTCTTTCTTCTTTAAGATTTTTTTCGTTTTTCGACCACGCACCGTTGGATGAATACCTTCAGTGTAGTGCTTTTGGGAAATCCCCACTTTTCATTATGCTGTCCTGCTTTTGGACATCTTTGTATTTCATTTTTCAATAGTTAATGAAATATAACCTACTATCTTTAGAAAAAAAAAAGATACAACAGTAGTCCACACTTTATATTTTATGCTGATCATCTTTGGAGGCTGGAGATAGAAAAAATTAAAAAATAAAAATAGTTAATTCAGTCCTATAACATACAGTGAAAAGAAGGTTATTCTCATAGTGAAAGTCCTACATGTCATTTATCGGGTTTATTCTCAACTTCGATTATATGCAATATTCTAAAAATCGGATCAGACTGGCCGATTAAACCGGTTCAACCAGGAACTGGCATGGAAAACGGTCTGATCCTCTTCTTAAAATCGCTAATTTCTACACCACTTAGAAATTGGTGAACCGGCCAGTTGGATCGGATCGGAAACTGACCGATTCTTGTGAACGGCGTCGTTTTTTTTATTTAAAAAAAACCCACATTCAG
>NC_029792.2:108928417-108929042 GCF_000816755.2 Arachis ipaensis | reverse complement strand
GTTTAGTACACATAACATGAAGGTTAAATCATCTTACTCATTTTATTCTAGTTGAGTAAATTATCATCTTACTAGGTAAACATAAATATTTTAATGCCAGGAAAAATGTTATGAAGGAAGCATGTCATTGGAGCAGTAATATAGAACATATACATATAGGGGAGTGTTAGGGGAACAATGAAAATTTTGAACAATATGAACAATCACCAATCAAATGAAAATACACTACACCTAATTTAATGCTACTAATTAAATTTACTCTTTTAATCCTATTAATTCACATTGTTTACACATTGTTCAAAAATCTTGTTGGTTACCTATACTTTTCCATATATATATATATATATATATATACACTTCTTTTACATTGTTTAAACGAAGAATTTTGCTTTTAGCACCTTTGAGCAGTTGATGAGCACCCTCACTTATTGAGTTTCTGCTGAAAATTCAGGTTACTTGTGGTAATAAAGATGGAATTGTAGTTTGTCTATTTGCAAAATGGTGGGTCATCTTGTGCATAGGAATTTGTCAAAGTGAATCTACATTAATATATTCTCTCTGCTTTCTTATAAATCAAAGAACAATAAGAATAACTAATAATAAGGTGTAATAATTATTCTTGGTT
>NC_029792.2:108913208-108928326 GCF_000816755.2 Arachis ipaensis | reverse complement strand
TATTTATTTTTTTAATTGAGTACTTTTAATTTGCAAAAAACATATTTTGTGTTTCTAATATTTTTTAAATTTTACATTGATAATGACTTAATTACAAAATTAAAAATAATGTATAAATTTAATTATATAAAAAAATATAAAAATTTAATTACAAATTTGATAAAATTATAGAGACTAATAGAGTAATTAAACCTATTAAAAATAGTAGACAAGTAGGTAAAAACATTATATTTTAACTTCAAATACATTAATACATCGCAGTTGATTTTTAGTTTGTACATTTTTTTTTTTTGGTATTATTTTTAGTTTGTACATATATTTTTGATTTTCTAATAATAGAGAGAAAAACAGAAACCAACACTTTTTTTTTTTGGTAAATTAGAGGGGCTTAAGCCCAAAAAACATACACCGTTATTAGAAAACCAAAGAATCAATGAATAAATAAAGCCCACAGCATAACCATTGCTATATAGTATCTGCCCCCTTAACTGCAGCACCACCCAATAGCTCCATTATATTAATTAGTGCTTGTTTTTTCAAAATTCTGAATATTAAGATCATAAAAGAGAGTCAATTTCTCTCTGGATTCCCGGGATATGCCTAGTTATCTTTAAGGGCAGAAGAGTTAAACTATAATCTGGCTACTAGTGCCATTTCGTTTCCATTCCTTGACTTTATATGCTTATATATTTCTGACACAAATTTTGTAATATTCCCATGGCTGGTAAATTCAGTTATTCCCATGATGGTATAAGCAGTCTTTCACTTATTATGTTACAAAATAATACATATAATTTTCTATCGCTAACGTTGAATAACAATTTGGTGTGGAACCAACTTGAATTAGTCAAATAATTAATTCACTCATTCGCGTGCCAGATTCGAATCAGAATGGGCAGACAATAGCATTTTATGTCATCTTTAACGTCTCATTCGAATTTAGAGTGGTCTTATCTCATTGTAATAAGGATAAACTTTTGAAATAGTAGAGCTCTAATAGTTGTTTTTATTCAAGTTCTGTATATAAAAATAACTACCTACCCTCATATGTCAAGTATATTTTGGAAATTTCTTGTAGATCCTTATGTCTGTTATGGGTTACAATTTCTCTCTATGATAAACGCCTGACGAGGTAGGTGGCTCCACCTTAAGTCATTAAAGTCATCAAAGTGCCCTTGAAAATTTATGGAAGATGTCCCTATCTTATCGTCACCGCAAAATGGTGCTTTTATTTCAAGGTTAGTTTTCTGCCACACTATGCTTCAGCTTCATCCTTGGAAGCTTGACAAGTTGTCATATGTGGAAGATAGACAGCATAAGCTTGACACGTAAAGATTAGCGGAATTTATTCTTGACAAGTCAAGTTTAATTATAAACTTCACAAGCCAGCTAAACTAATTTACCAATTTAGATCTAATAATATATTAATAAATTTATACTTTTATAAAAATCTAAAACAAACTTTTATTATTTTATTTTTTTTGACAATAAATTTGGACACGCCGACATGTGATGGTATTTAGGTGTGTCCAGGTGTGTCCGGAGAAGAATTTTTTATTTTTTATTAAGACACTGTTGGACACAGTAGACACGCGTGTCGGACGAGTGTCGTGTCCAAAATGTGTCTGACACGTGGATACGACAACTCAGCGAAATGTCCGTGCTTCAATGGTGAATATAGAACTCAGAAAAAAAAAAAACAAGAAATAGAAAAAATGTAAAGGTGAGAATGATTATTGATCACTCGTGTTATTTCTCTTAATAACACCTTTACAAGAATATTTATTAATCAGAGATACACAAAAAAGGGTATAAGAATCTTAAAACTATTCAAAAACATTCTAACTGACTAACTTTACTCATTACACTAACAGATTTTTTTACTACTTTGCTCTATTCATTTACAGCTGTAATAATTTATTTATAGCTGTAATCCCAATGCTCCCCCTCAAACTCACAATAATTTTGCAATGACTCTGAATTTGTGTGTGAGTCTATCAAACGGGGAATGGATTTTTTAGGTGGAAAAAAAATTGGATAGTGTCTAGTATTTAATTTTACTATTCATTATTTTCTCTTTCCTATTTATTTTTTGTCTCATTTATAGAATTAAAAGTGAGAGATCACACTTTATTCTATCCAATGTTAAAAAAAAATGGAGAGGATCCATTTCCTATCAAACAATGCAACACTTAAAAGACTTAGTCAAGATGTCTACTATCTAATTAGTATCAGGAATATGTACAATACTTAGTTCTTTTTTATTGACTTTATCTCTAATAATCTGGATGTCAAGTTAAAAGTGTTTAATCTTCTCATGAAGAACTAGATTTGCTGTAAGTATTACTGTGTTCATGTTACACACATAATTATTGGGACAGTTTGAAGGTTGATCTACAACTCCTTTAAGAGATTTTGTAGCCACACCACTCAGCTTCACACATGGCCAGTCTTTTAAATTCCGCTTTATGCTGGATTTACTAATTGTATGTTGTTTACTGCAATGCCAAGAGATCAAGTTAGTTCCCAAAAACACACAAAACCCTGATATCTTGTAGATCCGAAGCCCAATCTACATCAGAAAAATCATACAACCTAAAATCATCACTTTATTTTTGGTTGCTTAGGGACAAGTAACCGTTTAAGTTTAGTGTTCTGATGAGCGGATATTTTATACGCTTTTTGGCATCATTTTCATATAATTTTTACTATGTTTTGTTTAAGTTTTATTATATTTTCATAGTATAGTTTTTATTATGTTTTGTTTAAGTTTTATTATATTTTCATAGGTTTTAGTGCAAAATTCATATTTTTTTATTCTACTTTGAGTTGTTGTGTTTTATGATGATTTCAGGTATTTTCTAGATGAAATTGAGAGTTTTGGCAAAGTCTGATACAGAGACAAAGAACGGACTGTAGATGCTGTTAGATTCTATCCTCCATGCACTTGAAAGAGCATTTCTGGTGCTACAGAAGTCCAAAGTGAAAAGCTAACATCCAGGGCTTTCCAGAAATATATAATAGTCTATACTTTACTTTGGAAATGAAGGCCCAAAACTGGCGTTCAATGCCAGCCACTAACCTTCTTCCTGGCGCCCAACGCCCAAAAGGGAGCAGCTGGCGTCCAATGCCCATTCAGGAGTTCAAAGCTGGCGTTCAACGCCCAAGAAGGGTGCTAGCTCGTGGAGTCACCTTTAGCTCAGCCGAAACACTCACCAAGTGGGCCCCAGAAGTAGATTTTTTCACTATCAACCTAGTTTATCCTATTTCTGTAATCCTTAGTTATTAGATTAGTATATATAGGAGAAGATCAACCATGTTTTCGAATACATTACTACTTTCTGTAAGCTATGAGTCACTAACCTCCTAGGTTAAGGTTAGGAGCTCTGCTGATTCTTATGGATTAATAATATCACTATTCTATTTCAATCTATGCTTGATTCTATTCTATGATGTATCTTCGTTCTTCATCCTAATGAATTGGGAGTGTAACTTGACCGTCATCCCTATTTCACATGGGTTCTTGCGAGTCCTTGACGGGACAGTACTGAACCACAGGCTTGATTATATATCTCTTAGACAGCTAATCCACGACTTCGTTGGGTACTTGGAGACATCAGTGTAGCCGAGGTACGGGGCGATTAGGGCCTTTGTGGTATAGGCTAGAAACCAGGACGCAATATTCTCTGATCCAGAAGATCCGACCTTGTCTGTAGCGCTTTGAGTAGGATCACCAAGGGAATGGACTGCAGGAGCTTCACCCCCGTTCAGATTGGATGACCGTTGGCCCCGCGTTTGACCTAAAGCAAAAGAGACTAATGACCATTGACCTGGCGTTAGTCATTGCCTGCCATGGAATAAATCATCAGAAGTTGAAGTAGATGGTGAGAAAAGTTGATCCATAAGGAAGAAGTATCTCCGAAGCCTCAATCATTCTCTCATCACTGATTTCACATCTATCTAGTAACGTTTTATTTATTTATCTATTTTATGCATTTTTCACAACAATTATCATCTTTTTGAATTGCCTGACTAAGATCTACAAGGTAACCATTGCTTGCTCAAACCAACAATCTCCGTGAGATCGACCCTCGCTCACCTAAGGTATTACTTGGACGACCCGGTGCACTTGCCGATCTATCTGTGCGAATATTGTGGAGTCAATTTCGTGCACCAAGTTTTTGGCGCTGTTGCCGGAGATTGTTCGAGTTTGACAAATTACTGGATTATCTTGTTGCTTAGATTAGGTACTTTTTACTATTTTGTTTTGTGTCTTTTGTTTTCTTTTCAAAAATTTTTTAAAACGTTTTCTTTTCTTTATTAATCTTTGTCTTTTGTGTGAGTCTTTTGTTCTTATTCTTGTTAAAAGTTCAAACTTTCTTGTTTTCTTTTTCCAAAAAAATTCAAAAAAAAATTGTGTCTTTTGTTTGAGTTCAGTGTCAATTTTTAAGTTTGGTGTCCCTTATGTGTTTATCTTTTCTTTAAAATTTTCAAATTTGTTCTTGAGTGTTTTTCTTGGTATTCGAGTTGTTCTTATTTCTTTTCTTTGTTTGATCTAAAAATTTTTGAGTTTGGTGTCTTTTGGTGTTTTTCTTTCTGATTTTCAAAAAACTAGTGTCTTCAATCTAAAAATTTTAAGTTTGATATCTTTTGGTTGTTTTTCTCTTTCTTCATTAATTCGAAAAAATAAAAAATATTTCTTTTATCTTTATTCAAATTTTCGAAAATCTTGCTTTCTTTTCTTATCTTGATTTAAAAAATTTTAAGTTTGGTGTTTTCTTGTTAGTAAAGTCGAATTTCAAATTTTAAATCTTATCTTTTTAAATCCTATCATATCTTTCTTTTAATTTGATTCTTTCCTATCTTATCTTTCTTTTAAAATTTTAAAATTCAAAATTTTTTCAAATCTTTATCTTATCGTTGGTTTATCTTTCTTTAAATTTCAAATCATTTTCTTATCTTATCTTAATTTTAAATTTTAAATTCAAATCTTTTTTAAATCTTCACCATATCTTATCTTTCCAACATATTTTCAAATCTTTATCTTATCTTGTTTCAATTTCAAATTTTTTTAAATCAAATCTTTTTCAAATCTCCTATCTTATCTTAGTTTTAAATCTTTCTTAATTAGTGACTTTTTTATCTTATTTTAATTTTAAAAGTTTGATATCTCTTTAATACTCTTCTTTTTTCTTCCCTATTTTTCAAAACTTCCTAACTAATTCCTCTCTCTTCTTTTTCGAAAATCATTTTTCAATTTTCAAATCTTTTTAGTTAATTAGCTTTTAATTTCCTCATTGTTTTTCGAATTCAATAAATAAATAAAATAAAAAATAAAAATATTTTACTTCTAATTCTCTTTTTTACTTCTTTTTCGAATTCTTCTTCCCATTTCTCTATCTTCATTCTTCTTTCTTCTTCACATCTCACAAGGAGTTTTCTATACTTTGACATAGAAACTTCCATTCTCTTTCTTTCTTGTTTTCTTTTTCTTGTTTATGAGCAGGAATATAGATAAAGAACCTCTCTTTGATCCTAATCTTGAATCTGAGAGGACCCTAAGGAAGCGTTTACAACAAGTTAAAACACAACACTCCGAAAGAGACCTCACAGAACTTTTCGAATAAGAAACTGAAAATACAAACATGGCAGCCGATCAGAATAATGGAGGAGATGCAGGAAAGATTCTTGGTGACTTTACTGCACCCACTTCTGACTTCTATGGAAGAGATATCTCCACACCTGCCATTAGAGCAAATAACTTTGAGTTTAAGCCTCAGTTAGTCTTTCTAATGCAACAAAATTGCAAATTTCATGGAGTTCCACTAGAAGATCCACATCAATTCCTATCTGAATTCCTGCAAATCTGTGATATTGTTAAGACCAATGGAGTGGATCTTGAGGTCCACAAACTTATGCTTTTTCTTTTTGCTGTTAGAGACAAAGCTAGGATATGGTTGGATTCTCAACCTAAAAAAAGTCTAGACTCTTGGAAAAAGTTAGTCAATACTTTCTTGGCCAAGTTCTTTTCACCTCAAAAGATGAGCAAGCTCAGGGTGGAAGTTCAAACATTCAGACAAAAAGAGGCACTACAAGAAAAAGCAGTATTTGTAACAAAAAAAATTATTACAAAAAATCAAAATTTTAAAACAAAAGGATTTTGTAACAAAAAAATAGGCTGTTGCAGTATGTCCCGTTACAAAAAATTTTTGTAACAAAAAACGGAACTGTTACAATTCAAAGTGATATTTTGTAACAAATTTTTCTGATATAAAGAATCAGAAGTCATTACAAAAGTGATAAAAAATTTTGATCTTCAAGGTATTTTTTATGACAATCTATTTTTTTCTATCATAAAATTTTGTTACAAAATGTAACTTAATTTTATAATATTTTTTTTAGTTACAAAAGTAAAATAATTATTTTGTAACAATTTTTTTAATACAAATTGCATACATAATTTATTATTAAATTATTTTTTTAATTAACTAATATATTAACTATTTTATTAAGCAAGTCTACATTTATATAATATGTAAAAACATACATAATTCAAATATGCCTCATTTAGCTAAAATTATTTTAAAACAAAATAACATTAGTGAGTACATTGATTAGTTCTACAAGTTATATGTCTTGCACAAGTTCAACCAAAAGTTAAAAGTTCTAACATAGATTAGTGTCTCTATGAATCAAAATATTCTTGAGCCCTCAAGGTAGCATGTGGTCACCATTTCAGTACTCCTATAAATAAGAAAAACCGAAACAAAAAGTTAGGTGCATATTCAAAAGTTCCTTAAGTTCAAAAAGTTTCTGAATTTTCAAAACAAGCAAGTTTGTATTCACTTCTCAACAATTCAAAATGCCAAAATAAGTGATACACATGTATGTGTAGAGCACATAATCAAGTAAATATCAATCACAAGTAAGTGGCATAAATTAAAACAATTTGGTGTTGACTAAGTTAAAAACATAAAGAAACATGTAAGCCAAAGAACATTCAAACACCAAATTCTAATGAAGCATAAAAATCACAAGGTTGAGACAAGACTTGAAAAATTCATGCCCTATGTGACTTAAGGTAAGTTAGGCATGAATAAAATAAATCAAATTAGCCACATAGGTAAAAAGAAATCTTCAACCTTGTGAGAGCATGCAAAAGAGGCTCTTCTTTTAAAAGAATTTCAAGTTCGTGGTCAATTTGAAAATTCACTTGAACTATTCAATGCATAGGAGTAATTTAGTATGGAAAAAAATGGTAAAGAATGTTAAAGGCATGACCACAACTTGCAAAGAAATATCTTGAGGCAATCAAAAATTATGTAGCAAACAAGGGTCTATTTTAACACAGAAATTCGTCAAATAGAATTTGTTTGCTCAAGCAACACAATGCAGTTTAATTGAGCAACCAAATAGGACAACAACCAAATAGTGAATAACAAAATCCGAAGCTTCCAGCTTCCAACAACCAAAACAGTGAATCACTTAGCCGGATAATCAATCAATTGAGCTTAGCAACAGTTGAAAACCAAAAGCAATTAAATAACAACTCAATCAATTAATTGAATCAAAGATGAATATTAAAAACAGATTAAGATAAATTCCGGCAGCATTTCAGCAGTAAATTTGCCTATTTCACAATTTCAATCAATCAATTCAAATTCCATATGAATTCTTTGACAGTTAAAAACACAAAAAAATCATAATGAATTCATAGGAAGGAACTAAATAAGCCAATTCTAGCAAGAAAACATGAGGAAATAATTAAAACCAATATAACCAGCAAGAAGCAGAGCAGCACTCAGCAGAACAGCAATCAATGGCCATCATACAGCACCCAAAATAGTAAAATGAACAAAGGTAATGGATTCAGGCAGCATTCTATTCATTGAAGTCAATAACCATTACACTTGCAAGCATCAAGGGCACAGTAGTTTATCCATTAATTCAACAGAAAATCAATCAAGCCAAACTAAACGATTTCAGCAATAGATTTATCAATAAAACCAATCTCAATTCAGCAATCATCATCTATTCCAACACAAACAACAATAACTCAGCAGTATTTTCTTTCTCATTAAATTTAACAATCATTTAACAAGCAAGCAATGAGGAGAAAAAATCAGCAGCAACCAACAGCAAGTATAGAGCAGCAATAACAACTTAATGTGAGAAATTATTCAACAACAAATACACACACAATGCAATCACTATAAACACAAGTAATTATTCTAAAGGTATTTATGTCATTTCCAACAACATATTACACCAATTGAAACTATGATAACATTAAATGAATTCAAGGACTGAAACCATAAACAATTAACTTTAGAATCAGAAGTTCAGATCTTAACACCATAATCAAATTATTTACCCCAAAAATAGGCACTATTGAGAAGGATATATACAAAACACTAGTATTTACTCCCGGCGGTAGTGGGCTTTGGTGATGGCTGAGCAACGGGTGAAAAAAATGGAGACAGAGCGAGTTGTATGAAACCCGAATAGCAACCCCAGCAGCCCTCTCTGGCAGCAACAGTAATCGCAGCTTCGATAACTGACAAAGAATGGAATAAAAATAAGGTAGCAGAAATAGGATAACAGTAGAGTAAAAGTGGAAGTAGAACAAGTTAAAGGAGCGACGGACCTAAATCGAAGAGGCAGCAAAGACACCTCCATCAATGACTCCATAGACAGCGCGAAGCTCAGTGGTGGTCACGGCAGCTTCCGGCGAGCCCAGCAACGACAGTAGCAGCGGTGGTGGCCTCCGTCATTCTTCTTCGCGTCTCTCTCTGTCTCGTTCTACTTCTCGACAGTGACAACGCGGGGCAGCGGCGAAGGCACAAAGAACACCCCTTCTCCTCTTCTTCGCGACACAATATAATCTTTTGTTATAAAACATTATAATATTTTGCAACAAAACAACAATTTGATACGAAAGCCAACATAATTTGTAACAAAAAAATAACGTCGTTACAAAAATATTGAAATATTTTGTAATAAATTTTTTTGTTGTTACAAAATATTCTTATTTTGTAACAATAACTAAATATTGTTACAAAAAAAATCATAATTTGTAACAATTTTAAATTTGATAAAAAAAATTTGTTACAAATGCTCTATTTTTTTGTAGTGAGAGTGAATCCCTCTAAGAAGCTTGAGAAAGATACAAACAACTGATCAGGAGATGTCCTCCTGATATGCTCTCAGAATGGACTATCCTAGGTATCTTCTATGATGGTCTATCTGAGATGTCCAAAATATCTTTGGACCATTCTGCTGGTGGATCACTCCACTTGAAGAAAACGCCTAAAGAGGTATAGGAACTCACTAAAATGGTTGCAAACAACCAATTCATGTATACTTCTGAGAGAAACCCTATGAACAATGGGATAGCTCAGAAGAAAGGAGTCCTGGAGGTTGACACTCTGAATGCCATACTGGCTCAGAACAAGATCTTGACCCAACAGATCAATATTTTGGAGATTTCTGGGCTCCCTTCCTATGTGGAGAAAAAGTCCAAATGCTAGTATCCAAATCCATGAATAGTTGAAGTGGCTGAGGTAAGTTAGGGTTGAGTGAGAAAGGTCATTTTGAAAGGAGAACACCAAACACTAGAGAGAAAATTATTTTCGCACATACACAAAGTTGTCTCTGTAAATTGGTCGCTGCAGATTTGTTAACCGTTAGATCGAGCTCAAATTTGGATAATGTGTTCTACATAACTGGTTCTTTGATTTCACCGTTCGGATCTTCGATTTGATGTCTGTAGCTGGAAATATTGGCCTGGAGATATTAGCCATACATAGTAGCTCTGTTTTTGTGGTATTTTCATCTTCTTGTTCTTGTTTTGAAAGTTTTGAAGCTTGCGTTGTTTGGCTTGTTGTATGCACGTTTTGTGCAATAATTTGTGACTCTCTTGTACCCTATTTTTCATCATAGTGAAGCTATTTCCTGGTCTTAGTGACTCGTGATTTTTACTTCTCACATTGAGGAGGTTTTTCACGTTAAAAATCTTGGTGTGTTAGTTTATCTCTAATTTCTGGTTTATGTGATTTTCCGCTGCTATTGGATATTATTGCTTCTCTAATTCTTACATGTAAGAAATGATGTATTTTATTCCTATAAAAAATATGTCAGTGCCTTTTGCTAAGAACGGTAGTTTTGTAGTGTATTTTGTTTCAAATGAGAGAGAAAGCTTCTTCAAATAGTTTAGCTTCTTGAGTACGTTTTTTAAATTTGAATGTTAAAATAGGAATATTTTTCTGAGGTAAGTTGTTTCCGACTTTCAATTGTTTTGCTAGTGGAAGCGAAACAAACATCTTTCTGAAATTTGTAATCTCATTTCTGAGGTAGTAGACGACTTTAATTTGATTAGTCAGGTTTCTGTAAGCTAGGTTATTTAACGGAAAAATGTTACTTTGTACAATAAAATTCAGTTTTTGTTCAGTTTTTAATATTATTTAATTATTTTTTAATTAAAACATATTCCTATTTTTTAGGATACACATTTATAATTAAGATTAATTTAAATTTTAAAAATTAAATTTTTTCTAACTTCCTACCCACTTCATAGTTAGTTATTATTTCCTTTTTTTACGTTTATTCTTTCTATGTAACACAAGGTTCAGAAAATCGGACCGGTCATCAAACCGCTCTAGTCACTGGTTCATTGGTTTATTGGTCTAACCGGTTCAACCGGTGGTTCAACCAGAAAAACCGTTTAGAGTAGAATAATAAATAAATTATAAATACACATCCTAAAATATAATTATAGTCTGATATAAATCTTAAAATATCTTCGAAATTTAAAACACTACATAAAATATCATCAATATCATCAATATGATCTGGCAAGTCGAAGTTCACAGAGGCAAAGAAGTAAAGAACAAAGATGAGCAGAGACGAGTTACTCACCGCGCGACGATGAAGACGATGGGACGGGGCAGATGAAGACGAGGCAGACGGCTGGCTACTGGGCAGGGAACCAGGCGAAGAAGGAGGGTTACTTGGGCTGATGACCAGGCGACGGCGGTTGGGCTGTTGACCGGTGACCGCGGCGACGAAGGAGGGGCGGTGGCAGGCTGGGGTTCGGGCGTGGAGGGTTCAGCTTCAGTCTTCTCTCATTCTCTGTTCTCTTCTCTCACGAAGATGAACAACACACAGAATTAGGGATTCGGGGGAAGAAATGGGGGGTGGTTGGGGTCACCGGGTCAGGGTGCTCTTCGGGTCGGGTCGGGTTAAGGGTTTCTTTTTTTTTTTTTAATAATGAAACGACGTCGTTTACTCAGAACCGGTCGGTTACCGGTTCGGCCCAACCGGCCGGTTTTTGGCCGGTTTGCCGGTTCGTCGCCGGTTCTTTCTAGGACGGTTTCTGCAGGAGGACCGGACCGTCTGTATCGCGGGTTCGCGGTTAAACCGGTCGAACCGGCCAGTCCGGTCCGGTTTTCAGAACATTGATGTAACACGATTTTCTTCTTTAATATTTCAATTTGTATCTGCAGAAAAAAAAAGAAAGAATTCAAAGTCATGATCAGTGCATTTAGAAAAAAATTAATCCCTTACTTATTGTATCTTTGATAAAATACAGGATCTGTTTTACGACTTTCTAGTGATGAATGGTCGAATATAATTATATACACAAACTAAAATATTTTTAATTGTAGTTTCTTTTTCAATTGTAACACATCTAAAATGATTAAGTTATACAAAAAATATTTTTAAAACACATCCAAAATCATAAATCTAAAATTTAAATTTAAACATAAAAAAATAATGGTAACACATCTAAAATTATGAAGTTATAAAGAAAATATTTTTGAAACACATCCAAAATCATAAATTTAAAATTTAAATTTAAACATTAAAAAATAATTGTAACGCATCTAAAATTATGAAGTTATATAGAAAATATTTTTAAAACACTTCCAAAATACAGAAATTGCACATGCAAAAATAATTTAACATTGCAATATATATAAAAATCTCTTTAGCCATTTTATTCGATTTTTTATTTCAGAAAAAATCAAAATTTATACAGAATAATAAAAAAAGGTAATGATGTCAGAGACCCATCCAAACCTTAGGTAAGTTTTCGACGTGGACGAACGGCTACGTTTATGCGGACGAACGGCGACGAGGAGGAGGAAGGCGGTGACGAAGATGAGTGTTGACGAAGGGGAATGTGGGGTTATGAATGAGTGTAACACCCTAACTTTTAGCACGTCATGATCGTACCAAAAGTAAGGCGTTACGGACCTGATTTCCTTTATTATCTATTTAATATTGAGCCTTTACGATGATATCGCATTTCAGTTTATAAGAAAATACCAGAAAATTATTTTTAGTAATTAAAAAAAATCACACAATTATTAATAATAATAAATACAATACAAGTGAATTCAATATAAAACTTGAAGACAATACCCATCCCTCTGGACAAAATAAAAGCTAAAGCAACAAGGATGAGGGAACTCTATAAAAACAATAGGTATCATAAGTAAATCTACTAGTCGTCCGCAACTTCATACTGAATCTTCAAACCTGTCACTGAAAGGGTGGAAGATTTTGGGGTGAGAACAAACCACACGTTCTCAGTAGGGAATGGGAATGCCGTAAAAGTAATGAATTTAATGCAAATAATTAACTTACTTAGTAAAACTATTTTGTTAAACCTTTAAAAATACTTTTATTTCTACTTTAGATAAATAATTACTTTTCTCTAAATATCTAAATGCAAAACAGATTTGAATCACGAAATTAGTCATATTAACTATCTCTCAGCCACATAATCATTTTTCAACCACAACATCTCACCTCAATATATCCGTGAACTAACAGCACAAGCAAGGGATTCAAACCAACATACAAACAAGTTAAACAGCACAATCAAAGAGAAGTAATACAAGCAAACACAACTAAATACAAATGTGCAAACAACATGATGCATGTCTATTCCTAATGCAGGCCATGAGCTCATGTGTCGGTTGCCTACTCGCTCCCGACATTACCTGGGCACGAGTCCCAAATATGGCTTTCCAGATGCATACAGTGTGCTTATAAGTCGTACGGCTAGGCCGCATATAGTGTGACTTTAAGTCGTACGGCTAGGCCGCATACAGTGTGACTTTCCAAATCAATAAGCGTACATCTGGAAAACAGTTCTCAGTGTGTGGGCGTCCCCACTATACATTTGGCACTAAGGCCCAAACAATGTTACATCTGCTCTCCTGTGGCAGTCATTTCATTAATTAATATATTCCTTTAATCTTTGTTCTCTGCTCTCCTGTGGCAGATATCCTTTTAGTTAATATATTCTCTAATCTTTATTCTCTGCTCTCCTGTAGCAGAGATTCCATTAATTATCTTTCAAACCCTTTTCAAAATATTTTCAAGTAATAAATCGTTTTCAATATTCACATCGTTCAAAATATCAAATAGAATCAAATCATTTTCTTTAAAACTAAGCCTCTTTCTATTTCAATAAAATTAGCCCGTTTCAAATCTTTTGCTTTTGAAAATTAAAGAAAATTCATTTCTTCGTTCAGACTTTACAAATCCCTCCGACCATACTCGTTTAACATTTAATACTAACCAAAATTACCTTCTTGCGTATTTTTACCAGTCCTTCATCAGCACCTATTCACCATCATACTAATACCAAAATCAGTTACCATCCACTTCCATAACCATAAATTCCAGCATCAAACGCAGTCTCAATTCAAACCTAATTCATAAACTCAAATGACATTGCAATTTAACAAGCAACACCAAATTGACCAACACTCACAATTACAACCAATTCTCATCAATTAGACACACAAAATACGTGTAAATTATTTGTAATTATTCAATAAGTTTTTTGGTATCCTTAAATTAAAAACTTGTAATTTTAAAAACGAAACCCCCTACCTCGATTGTCGAACCCATAAACTAAACGCCTCAAAGAAATCATTTTCTCTCGGCTCACACCCAGCGGCAGCCGCAACCACAGCTTTATCCACTATCTCTGTACGAAATCAAAATACTCGAAGTTTCGGAGAAGCTTTCTCACCGAACTGTCGAAAAAGAAAACGTCCGAAATCGTCTGTGCCTCCTAGAAATCCAGTTGGCCGAACTCAAGGGAAAGGGAAGCTACGTCACCATCAATTTCCACCGAACAAAAATAACGTCAACGTGTAGAGGAGAAAGATACAAACACTTTTACCGAATTAAATTTTTTATTGGAGTTACGGATTTAAAGGAATTGAAATAGAAAGGTATAAGGGTTCCATGGTTTTCTCTCTCACTCTCGGTCACTATCTTCTCACCGTGCAAGAAAATGAAATCCAAAGAAGCTAGATGATGATGATTAATGTGATAAGAAAGGGTTGGGTGTTATGGTTATTGAATGAAAAGGAAACATGTGTAATTATATATATGTATGTATGATTAGCAAGCCACGTTTGGCTTTAACTTCTTTGAATCCCTCTAAGCTTCGTTCATATATATATATATAAAAGCCTTATTTAGTTCTTTCTTTCTTATTTTTTTTTCTTTTTTAAAACTCGGGGTAATGAGCGCCGAGAAGGAGGAAGGCAGCATTGAGGATGAGCACGGAAGAGGAAGGTGGCGCGGATGAACGACGGCGGAGTATGACTTCTCGATGTGCGCCTATAAGTTTTTCATGTGCGCCTTCGATGTGGGGCAAGTGTGACTTCTCTGCTTCTTTGAGTGTTTTGTACGGGTTTAGTTAATAATTTGATGGTTTAAGGTTTATTTTATAATTTTAAAATTAAAATTTTGAATTTTGAATAATTTGATTTTTAGATATGTATTTAAATTTTAAATTTTAGTTTTTTTTAGATTGTATTTTGAATGTGTATTTAATTTTAAAAAGATAATAAATCTATTCATAATATTTAGATGTGTTTATTTTAATTTTTTAAAATTATTATAATAAAAAGTTGAATATTGTACCATTTTTAAAGGATACCTAGTTGAATTGTATTTAACGTATCTTCCAAGATTATTTTTTATTTAATTTTTAACTTACTCAAATTTAGATGGTACCTAATTTATTTTTAATACTTAAAGAAAAATTTCTAAGTTCATTGGCTCATTTGAGCAAACATTAGTG
>NC_029792.2:108910579-108913086 GCF_000816755.2 Arachis ipaensis | reverse complement strand
GAAAGAATAAAAAAATTAAAACAAAGATATATAAAAGAGGCATTAATAGAAAGAGATCGAAAACCTAGAAAAAGAAAAAGTAAAAGACTGAAAGGAGGATAAAGCAGAATACACAAAAGAAAAAAGAGAAGAAAAAAAGAGAAGAAGAATGTATGATAAGATAAATCTGTTAAAAAATATGAGCATAGCAAGACTTGATTAAATTTATTTACTAAAAAGACCTATTTACCCTGCATTCTTTAAAAATAAAAATAGTATAGAATTGATTTTTCCTACCCATGCATGTAAGGTGGCTTTCAAGGTAATGAATTTGAGTTTCCCTGAAGGTTGATATGATGCTGAGACGTAATGAGTGAAGAGTAAGAGACAACCCATTGAAAGAGAAACTCGTCCATTATTTCCTCGCGCCATTAATTAACCAAAGAGCAAAAGCAGGGGAAAACAGAAAGAAACACTTAGCTCAGTTTCATACTGACATGAGATGATGAATTATGACGTTAGATGAGTATGTGAATAGTAATCACCAATCATGTTTCTGCTGATATCTCCATGCAAGCTTCCTCATACGTCAACGTCACTAGCACCCACTTTTACAAAAAAATTATATTCCCTTTTGTTGTATCAATTTACTTTCTATTTTCACATTTTCAGATTAATTAAAGAAATAATTAAAATATAATAATAAAGTTACAAAAGATAAAAAGGATTAGAAAAGAAAAATAAAATTGTAAAAATAAACAATTAATTGATACCAAAATTTCGAAGGAGTACTTGAAAAATACAAGAAATAAATGTTTATCGACATTGAACTACTATTTTAATAATTTAGATTAAAACCGAAACTTCACAAAAATACAAGAGTAATAAATTAGATATAGAATTAAAACCAAAAATGGTTTAGATGTTTGAAGTGTCCTTTTTCCCCTCCTTTTAAATCAAATTTAAGAAAATCACTAAATTTGTAGCATAACGACTTATTTTAAAATAAATTGGTTGTTAAGGTTCTTAGCAATCTATCGGTCGACAATAATATTGGTCGACCTTAAGCAAGTCGATTAAGGAAGTTTGATAGAAGGAGCGTTGACAAAAGGATGGTTGATTAAAGAAGTCGAAGATGAAGGTTGCAGAGTGGTTATTAATAAAATAGTGATTGGCAGAAACAATTAATTTTAGAATGCTCCAGAGTTAACACATGATAAATTAGAATTGGTTGAGAATGTTTATAAATAAAAGAATAAATGACAACCGAAGGGTTGAAAATTTTCACCAGAAAATACACTTCATTCACTCACATCCTAACAATTTTCTGAATCTTGTTCAAGTTAATTTCTTGAGTAGGGTTCTTGCATCTTTTCTTTCTTTGCATTTTCGATTATGTGCTTTACATTCATGCAACATTTATGTTTTTTGCATGCAAAGTTTGTTTCTTTGGTTTTTCTTAGTCTTTGCAACTTGTAATTTTTATTACGAAATTGTGTAGTTTTTCCATGTATTTGCAAACACTTCAAAATTCTATGAAGGGTTGCTTATCCTGAATTTGTCAAGTAAACGTATTTTTTTTATATGTTTATTTTTTATTCTGCAAATTTTTTTTTCTTTATGGTTGACAAAGCAAAAATTTTGATGCACATAAAGCTGATACTAACGACAGAAATAGATTTTGCTCTAGATATTAGATTTTGAAACATTTTTTAATATTTGCAATTGTTATTTTTATCATGAATCTCATTTGTAAGGAATTCGTATAACACAACCGACTTGATAACTGTAAATGAGAATTTCTAATTATTATTAGTGACTAAATTCGTTATTATTTAATAGTAAATTTTGTCCTATCTTCTCTAAAATAACACATAATAACTCTACGAAATGTTACTTTTTAATTAGATGTTATCTTAAACTAATAACTAATTATAATTATAATTTGAATTACTTTAATTTAATAAAAGTTAATATCTTAACCATAATAAGACAATTTTGTAATTAAAAAAAAATTTTGACCCCTAATCATTTGGCCATTTTGCGCATTCTGTAATTCTATGAAACAAACATTCAGGACTGACAAATGAATTCTAAAAAGAACGACCACAAAAAAATTGATGTCATTCTCTTCTACCGTTACACCCTCGTTATATTCTTGAATTCTACAAGATGAAATGCCTCACAGTATTTCATTTGCAGAAGTTTTTAAAGTTGCACTTACTTTAGTAGTTACAATTATTTTACCAAAGGAATACATAAAGAATTAATCTCATAATGGATCAATTCATACAATTTCTTGTTCAAATACCTCAAAAGTACAGACCATAAGAGTTCTTCACCCAAGTTTTTTTGGGCTATTTTTTTTTTGCATTTTCAACTCTGTCAAACTTGAATTAGGGCTATTTTATTAATTATAAAAATAATCAATATATTATATCATACGATGACCTAATTTAAATAATATTTTAATTACAAACTAATTTTACTATGATTTTTAAGATATTAATTCTCATTAAGTTAAAATT
>NC_029792.2:108909889-108910482 GCF_000816755.2 Arachis ipaensis | reverse complement strand
TATTTAGTATAAAAAAGAAACATTCTGATACTTAGTAGAAGAAATATCCTAATACCTAATATAAGTACTACCCACATAAAAATTTTGAATTCATCCAGAGACATTTGACTCTGGTACCCTCTTGATTTTCTAATATTATTCAATATCTTAATATCAGGTTTTTTTTAATTTAAATAAAAAATTATTATTTACTAGTTTTAAACACACAGAAATATACTACTTTATTGGTGATTTAGTTGTGTTTTTACCGATAAGAAAAATCAAAATAGAATATTGCGTTTTCGCACAAAACTTCTGCAAAAACGAAACAAAATTACCTCTTATTTTTGTACATAAGGGTTGCAAAAATATATCAGAAAATAAATTTCTATTTTTGAAAACCATACTTGCGAGGAGGAAGAAAAAAAAAAACTTGAGAGCTTTTGAAATTCAATAAATGTGCAATGGACTCGGTGTTTGTGTGTCACAATTCCATTGCACATCTGTTAATTTTCAGAGGCTACCAAACTTTCTTTTTATCTCTCCACTTTTTGACGGGCATAACTTCTAAAAAAAAATTATATTCTCTAATATATTTTTTTAGTAAGATAATA
>NC_029792.2:108904362-108909782 GCF_000816755.2 Arachis ipaensis | reverse complement strand
AAAATATATGATAATTAATTTTTTTGTGTGTATATAATAATTTTGTATTTATGTATAACTGGTGGTTGTGGTGATGATCACCAACGGAGAGAAATAACTTGCAATTTCTGTTATTATTATTATTATGATTATTATTGAAGCGGGAATATAGCATCTTTGCACACTCAGAACCCACATTTTCAGCTCAAAACTGGTACTGTCCCTCTATTTGATGATGCATGATGACAACTGTTGAAACATAAGGAGTAGTTTCTGGGGTTTCTTTGAGAGGTTTTCAATATGCTTCCTTTTTCTCTTGTGTATCCCATTATACGTGTCTGTCTAGTATATATCATGCCATTTGCATGTGAATGTGAATATGAATATGTGTGCTGTAACATAAGACAATGCGCACTTGATTATTGGTTTATGCATGCTCCACCCCTGCCCTTAAATTTACAACATAGAATGCTGTTAATAGGTGTACTCGACTTTCATTTTCATTTTAAATACCGAAAAATTTTAAAATTCTAACTAGGCACATATATAAATCGACAAAAATTAGTTACCACCTTAATGGTGGAAATAATAAAATAAGGTGAAATTCACAAACAATTTTTTCTATGAAATTAATAATAATTAAAAACCATTAAATAATATTAATAATTAAAAATTATTAAATAATTTAATATATTTGATTAAATAATTATTATTATGTAACACTCTCAATTATCATCCTTAAAGCCAATGATAAACCATAAAATTTCTATTTTTGATCGAGTTATGATATAATTTTTCTTTTAAGCTTATCGTTAAATCAAACTTAATATATATTTAAAATGATGGGACGGGTGTATATCTATAGAGAAACCTACTTAATCTATGATATTTTGTTAATTTTATTCTTGATGAGATCGAAAGTATTAATCAATTTAATGCTTAACTTTTCGAAATCTAGTCACCAAAATTATAGTTGGTAATTCAGTTTAATCTCTTTTGAATATGATGAATACAGAACGACCAAACTGGATCATGAAACATAATTTTATAACTGAAATGAATCATAAAATGTAATTTCAGGTTTGAATTGAATATTTTTAAAAAATCAATATATTAAACTAAATCATACTTACATTTTTAAAGAATAAATTGAACTTTTAATTTATTTCACATTATTGTATCAGAAATTTAATTTTGCCATGGATTCTACGCTCCTACATAAATATAGAAGTAAGATACTTTCACTGCGTATACTAAAAGATATTAGATAGTTGTTTTGGTACAGTGGCATATTATTAATGACCCGCTAGCAAAAGGCTCCAATGTCAAATGCACACCATCTTCTTCTATCAACGACTAATCTCCATATTTTCTTGGTAATGGTTAGTTTTATGAAATAGTTTAAAGTTAATTTTTGTGTATTATCAACTTAAATATTATAATAAAATCAACAAGAATAATTTTGATAAAGAGTAGTTCGGATGAATAGTTAAACGAATTTGATAGTTATATTATTGCTAATTTAGGATAATACAAATATATTGTGAGATTTTGTGTATTCTCATTTGATTATAATGAATTCTACAATGTCTTGTTTATATACCTTATAAGTTGGTACATCATAATTTATATATAATTTTAGATATTAGATATTATAGATATTAGTTACTTGATTTATTTATTTAATTTTTAGACTTCTTTATCATAATATTTATATATTTATTTTTATCATAATAAGTAGTATAATTAATATCCCTTTTTTGATACATATTTGTATAGCTCCAAACATTTTTCAATATAGTTCAAACTTTAATTTTGGGAGCATCTTAATGAAGATGTCAGCTAGTTGTTCATCTGTATTGTAATATTTGATCTTTATGTTTTTTCTTCAATATAGTTTCTCGTATAAAATAATGCTTGATAGATATATATTTGGTCCTACTATATATAAAGGACTGAATTGTTTGTCATTTGCTATTCTTGACTTGCTGTCACACAATATAGTTATTGGGTCTTCTTGTTGCTCACCTATGTCTTCGAATATTTTTCTTAATCATATTTCTTGGCTAGTAGAATTTGTGGTTACAACATACTCGACTTTAGTGAATGATTGAGTCACAGTTTCTTGTTTCTTTGATGTCCAAGAGAATACTCCAAATTCTAGTGTAAATGCGTAGAAGTGCTTTTCATGTCATCAATTAATCCTTCTTAATCACTGTCGTTATATCCATGTAGTTTTGGATCTTCAGTAGATTTATAGTAAATGTCATATCCTTTTATGCTGCCTTGCAGATATATTAAGATTCTTCTTGCAACTCTACAGTGCTTCTGACTTGACTTTTTTATGAATCTTGATAGTAGACTTGTTGCATCCATGATGTCGAGTCTTGTAGTAGTTAAACAAAGGAGGCTTCTAATGAGACTTCTTTATTTATTATAAAATATTTGTCTTTCCAGATCCATATTCTTTTTGTAATTTCTCATTATGAACTAGAGAAGTAGATACTGCTTTACAATTATTCATTTTGAACCTTTGCAACAAATTTTGGGTGTATTTCTTTTGCGAGATAAAAATTCTGTCTTCATTTTAGTTTACATCAATGCCAAAAATATAGTGCATCAATACTAAATTAGTCATCTCAATTGTCTGCTTCATTTTTTCTTTGAATTCTCTAATCATGGTCTCATTGTTTCTTATGTAGATAAGATCATCCACATACAAGAAACTAAGAGAGTGCTTGAATTACCTTGCATCTTGATATAGAGTGTAGGCTCACTTTTACTCCTCCTAAATTCATGATCAATGAAACATTTTTCAATTTGGCTATACCATACTCGCGGAGCTTTCTTAAGTTCATAGAGTGCTTTCTTTGACCTTAGCACCTTGTCTTTGTGTTCTTCTACAATGAACCCTTGTGGTTGATCAATGAATACTTCTTCCACTAGTTTTCTATTTAGAAAGGCAAATTTCATGTTCATTTGATAGATCTTTCATTGCTTTTATGTGACTAGTGCAATAAGCATCCTTATTGTATCTCGGTGAGATATAAGTGCATATATCTCTGTATAATCTATCCTAGAAATTTGTGCATATCTCTTTGACTCCAATGACATCTTTATTTGAATGGTGATTTGCCAGCTGCCATGCATTGTTCTTCTCAATCATTGATGAGCGGATATTTTATACATTTTTTGGCATCATTTTCATATAGTTTTCATTATGTTTTGTTTAAGTTTTATTATGTTTTCATAGGTTTTAGTGCAAAATTCACAGTTTTTGGATTCTACTTTAAGTTTGTGTGTTTTATGGTGATTTCAGGTATTTTCTGGCTGGAATTGAGGAGCTTGAGCAGAAGTCTGATTCAGAGACAGAGAAAGGACTGCAGATGCTGTCAGGATCTGACCTCTGTGCACTCTAAGGAGCTTTTCGGGAGCTACAAAAGTTCGAATGGTGCGCTCTCAACGGCTATCAAAAGCTAACATCTAGGGATTTCCAGAAGTATATAATAGTCTATACTTTGCTTTAGAAATGAAGGCCCGAAATTGGCATTCAACACCAGCCACCAGCCCCATTCCTGGTGTCCAGCGCCCACAGGGGAGCAGCTGGCGTCCAACGCCCAAAAGGGAGTCTTTAGCCAGCGTTCAACGCCCATAAGGGGTACTAGCTCATGGGAGACACTCAAGCTCAGCCCAAATGCTCACCAAGTGGGCGCTAGAAGTGGATTTTCGCACTACAAGACTAGTTTATCTTATTTTTGTAATTCTGAGTTAGCGGATTAGTATATATATACAAGAATTCACCCTTGTTAAAGGACTCTTGCCCACTTTTACGTTTTCCATTGTATTTTCGAACAGCATGAGTCACTAACCTCCTAAGGTTAAGGTTAGGAGCTCTACTGGATTTCATGGATTAATAATATTACTGTTCTAGTTCAATATGTCTGATTCTATTCTCTTATGCATTCTCGTTCTTCATCTCATGAATTGAGGGTGACCCGTGACAATCACCCTTGTTCTACATGGGTTCCGTGCGAGTCCTGACCCAGATAGCATTGAACCAAAGCTAGAGATTGCATTACAGATTCCAATAGAGTACCTGGGCAACTTTGGATACGTGACATAAAATTCCGTTGACCGTGGGTAAGTGAGGTCTCTGTGGCGCTAAGGCTAGAGTCGGAGAAGCAACGTTCTCTGATCCGGAATATCTGCCTTGTCTGTGGCACCTTGAGTAGGATCGTGAAGGGGGAATGGATTGATTAGAGTTGCATCTTTTGCTACAGTGAGAAACCTAAAGGTGGCTTGATGAGAGGACACGAGTCATCTCAATGTGGTAGATTGCTGCAGTGGAGGAGGTTAACTTGATGAGAGGACATGAGTTAATCACTTACGACTGCCATTGAAGGAATCAAAAAGTTATTGAAGTAGACAGAAAGAAAAGTTAATCGGGAAAGACAAAGCATCTCCGAAGCCTCAACCGTTCTCATACCATTGATTTCTCATCTATCTAGTAACGGTTTATTTATTTATTTTGCTTTATGCATTTTCCGTGACAAACTATAATTTCTATCTGCCTAACTAAGATCTGCAAGGTAACCACTGCTTGCTCAAACCAACAATCTCCGTGGGATCGACCCTCACTCACCTAAGGTATTACTTGGATGACCTGGTATACTTGCCGGTCTATCTGTGTGAATTCTGCGGAGCCAGTTTCGTGCACCAAGTTTTTGGCGCCGTTGCCGGGGATTGTTCGGATTTGACAAACAACCGGGTTATCTTGTTGCTTAGATTAGGTACTTTTTACTTTTGTTTTGTGTGTTTTGTTTTCTTTTCAAAAAAACTTTTTTTTTCAAAACCTTTTCTTTTCTTTATTGATCTTTGTCTTTTGTGTGAGTCTTTTGTTCTTGTTCTTGTTCAAGTTTCAAATTTTCTTGTTTCTTTTTCCAAAAATTTTTAAAAATAGTGTCTTTTGTTTGAGTCTAGTGTCAGTTCTTAAGTTTGATGTCCTGTGTGTGTTCTTTATTCTCTTCAAATTTTTGAAAATTGTTCTTAGAGTTCTTTCTTGGTATTCAAGTTGTTCTTGTTTTTTTTCATGTTTTAATCTAAAAAGTTTTAAATTTGGTGTCTTTTGGTGTTTGTTTTCTTAATTTTCAAATATTAATGTCTTTTGATCTAAAAATTTTAAGTTTGGTGTCTTTTAGTTGTTTTTCTCTTTCTTCATTAATTCAAAAAAAAAATATATCTTTTCTATCTTCAATTCAAAATATTTTCGAAAATTTCAACAAAATTTCAAATTTTAATTTCAAAATCATTATCTTATCTTATCTTAATTTCAAAGATCCAATTTCAAATCTTATCTTTTTAAAATCTTTTCTTTTAATTTGATTCTTTCCTATCTTATTTTTCTTTTAAATTTTAATCAAAACTTTTTTAAATCTCTATCT
>NC_029792.2:108885652-108904313 GCF_000816755.2 Arachis ipaensis | reverse complement strand
TTATCTTATTTTTCTTTAAATTTAAAATCATTATCTTATCTTATCTTAGTTTTAAATTTCAAAATCAAATCTTTTCAAAAATCAAATCTTTTTCAATCTTCATCTTATCTTTTCTAATTTTAAATTTCAAAATTAAATCTTTTTCATATCTTCTATCTTAACTTAATTTCAAATCTTTCTTAATTAATTACTTGTTTTCTCTTTCTTCTTTTTCAAAACTTCCTAACTAATTCCTCTCTCTTCTATTTTCGAAAACTTCTCTTCTCTTTCTCTCTCTTCTTTTTCAAAAATCACATTCAAGTTTTCAAATCTTTTTAATTCAATTAATAAATAATAAAATAAAAATAAAAATATTTTAATTCTAGTTTCTCTTTTTACTTTTAAATTTTCAAATTCTTCTATCCTTTCATTCGAATTCTTCATCTCATTCTTCTACCCTCATTCTTTTTTCTTCTTCACATCTCACAAGGAGTCCTCTATCCTTGACATAGAGCTCATTCTTCTTCTTTCTTGTTTTCTTTTACTTATTTATGAGCAGGAATAGAAATAAAGAACCTCTCTTTGATCCTGATCCTGAACCTGAGAGGACCCTAAGGAAGCGTTTACAACAAGTTAAAGCACAACACTCCGGAGAAAACCTCACAGAACTTCTTGAACAAGAAACAGAAAATACAAACATGGCAGCCGAACAGAACAATGGACGAGATGCAAGGAAGGTTCTTAGTGACTTCATTGCACCAACTTCTGACCTCTATGGCATAAGTCTCTCTATACCTGCCATTAAAGCTAATATCTTTAAGCTTAAGCCTCAGTTAGTCTCTCTAATGCAACAGAATTGCAAGTTCCATGGACTTCTACTGGAAGATCCACATCAGTTTCTATCTGAATTCTTGCAAATCTGTGACACTGTTAGGACCAATGGAGTGGATACTGAGGTCTATAGACTTATACTTTTCCCTTTTACTATTAGAGACAGAGCTAGGATATGGTTGGATTCTCAACCTAAGAAAATCCTAGACTCTTGGAAAAAGTTGGTCAATGCATTTTTGGTCAAGTTCTTTCCACCTCAAAATATGAGCAAGCTCAGGATGGAAGTTCAAACCTTCAGAAAAAAAGAGGGTGAATCCCTCTACGAAGTTTGGAAAAGATACAAGTAACTGATTAGGAGATATGCTCCTGACATGCTCTCAGAATGGTTTATCCTAGGTATTTTCTATGATGGTCTATCTGAGATATCCAAGATATCCTTGGATCATTCTGCTGGTGGATCAATTCACTTGAAGAAAATGCCTGAAAAGGCGTAGGAACTCATTGAAATGGTTGCAAACAACCAATTCATGTATACTTTTGAGAGAAATATTGTGAACATTAAGGGAGCTCAGTAGAAAGGAGTCTTGGAAGTTGACACTCTGAAAGCCATATTGGCTCAGAACAAGATCTTGACCCAGCAGGTCAATATGATCTTTCAGCACTTGACTGGAGTGCAAACTGTAGCTAGCAGCACTCAAGACACCTCCTATGATGGAGATGCCTATGATCCAGATCAACCCATGAGAATCCTATGGAAACACCTACAAATTCTCATAGAGAAATCATCCTAACCTTTCATGGAAGGATCAACAGAAGCCTCAGCAAGGCTTCAACAATAATCAGGGTGGAAGAACCCAGAATAGGTTCAACAACAGACCACCATTTTCATCTTCTCAGCAACAGATGGAGACTTCTAAGCCGAGTCTCTCTGACTTAGCAACTATAGTCTCTGAACTCTCTAAGACCACTCACAGTTTCATAAGAAACTAGGTCCTCCATAAGAAATCTGGAGGTACAAGTTGGTCAGTTGAGCAAGAGAATCCTAAGACCCCTTCTAACACTCTTCCTAGTAACACTAAAGTGAACCCAAGAGAAGAAGGCAAGGCCATCACTGTAGAAGCTGAGGTTGAACCTGAAGGGAGTAATATGGTGCTGAACGCCAGTAAGGAAGTCCTTACTGGGCATTCAATACCCATAGAAGCACCATTACCGGCATTGAACGCCAGTAAGGAAGACCTTACTGGGTGTTTAACGCCTAACAAGCCACCATCACTGGTGTTGAACACCAGTAAGGAGGTCCTTACTGGGCGTTCAACGCCCAAGGTATCACAAAAGCTGGCGTTGAATGCCAGTGAAGGTATTCAAGATGGGCGTTCAATGCCCAAAGAAACACAAGTCCTGGCATTGAATGCCACAATAGGGATAGTTAGCAACCCTAAGCCCACTGAGAACTTCCCTATTGAAGAACTGATAAAACCCAAGGTTCATGAGGAGCCCATTGAAGTTTCCTTGAATGCTTAGTTGAGCATCATAGAATCTAAAAAGTACTCTTCCTCTGATGAGGAAGAGGAAATTAGGGAAGAGCAAGTTGCTCGGTACCTAGGACTTCTCATGAAGCTGAATGCCAAGTTGTTTGGCACAGAGCCATTGGGGAAAGAACCTCCAGTGCTCATCAAGGAACTCAATGCCTTGTAGTGCACGATTATCCCCACACTTTGTACAACTGAACCAGGAAGTGCACTGGGTCGTCCAAGTAATACCTGGTGAGTCAGGGTCGATCCCATGAGGATTGTGGTTTGAAGCAAGCTATGGTTATCTTGCAGGTCCTAGTCAGGCGGATAGAAGAGTTGTTGGATTTGTGAGATCTAAACTGGGTTGATATGTTTAACTGCATAAAAGGAAATAAAGAAAAAAAGGGTAATCAGAATTTAGAAGTAGTGTAAACTATGATAAGAAGGTGGTTAAGGCTTGGAGATGCTTTGTCCTTCTAGATTAACTCTGGTATTACTGTCTTCTTCAATTGTGAAGGATTTCTTCTATGGCAGGCTGTATATGATTGACGCTGGTTTGAGCAGCCGCTAATACTCCTCCAGATCTGAACCCCAGGGTTAATGCGGATTTAGTCTGATTGAAGGTGAAGCTCCTGCAGTTCATTCTCTTTTGTGATCCTACTCAAAACGCCACAGACAAGGTCGGATCTTTCGGATCAGAGGATGCTACACCTTTCGGTTCTAACCTCTACCACAGAGACCATAATCTCCTCATACTTCAGCTGAACTGGTGTCTCGAGAAGTCTCCAACGAAGTCATGGATTAGCCGTCTAAGAGATGTATAATCAAGCTGGTGGTTCACCATTGTCCGATGAAAGACTCACTCTAAACCCATGTAGAATGTGATAACCTTATGCCAGTTCAACGCATTCATATTCATGAAGAACGAAGATACATCTTAGAATAGAGAATCAAACACGAATTGAGAAAGAATAGTAATACTTTTATTAATCCATAAAACTCAGCAGGGTTCCTCCCCTCAACTTAGGAGGTTTAGAAATTCACACTGATAGAAAATACAATGATAAAAACATGTAAAGTGTCAAAAAGTGGTAGAAGATCCTAAACAAGGTTGATCTTCTCCTTTAAATACTAAACTAATGACTAGTAAGAGTAAAACAATCTTTTTAATGCTAAAATCCACTTCTGGAGCCCACTTGGTGAGTTTTTGGGCTAAGCTTTGATGAGATCCACGTGCTAGGAGGCCTCTAGGGTGTTGAACGCTGGCTAGGGGGTCATCTTTGGGCGTTTGGATGTTGGTCTCCTCCTTTGGGTGCTGGACGCCTGGAATGGGACAGGAGGCTGGCGTTGGACTTTATTTTTGGGCCTTCAATTCTGAAGCAAAGTATGGACTATTATACATTAATAGAAAGCTCTGAAAGTCAGATTTCCATATCCATTGAGGACGCTTCATTTGGACTTCTGTACCTCTAGAAAATCTCTTCCGAGTGCAAGGAGGTCAGATCCAGACAGTATCTGTAGTGCTTTCTCTGTCTCTAAATCAGACCTTTGCTCCAGCTCCTCAATTTCAGCCAGAAAATATCTGAAATTCCACAAAAACACACAAACTCATAGTAGAATCCAAAAATATGAATTTAACACTAAAACCTATGAAAATACAATAAAACTTAAACAAAACATGCTAAAAACTATATGAAAATGATGCCAAAAAGCGTATAAAATATTTACTCGTCACAACACCAAACTTAAATTGTTGCTTGTTCCCAAGAAACTAAAAACACAGTAGGATAAAAAGAAAAGTAAGATACAATAAATCCCTGAGTTTCCAATGAAGCTCAGTTTTAATTAGATGAACGAGACTTAGTAGCTTTTTTGCTTCTGAATAGTTTTGGCATCTCATTATCCATTGAAACTCAGAAACGTTGGTCTCTTTAGGAACTTAGAATCCAAATGATATTATTGACTCTCCTAGTTCAGTTCTTTTTTATTCTTGAACACAGCTTTCAGAGTCTTGGCCGTGACCCTAAGCACTTTATTTTCCAGTATTACCACCAGATACATAAATGCCACAGATGCTTTAACTGGGTGAACCCTTTCAAATTGTGATTCAGCTTTGCTAGAATCCCCAAATAGAGGTGTCCTGAGTCCTTAAGCATACTCTTAGGATCTTTGGATCCTTTTACCCTTGTCTTTTGGTTTAAAGGGTTACTGGCTTTTTGCTCTTGCCTTTTGGTTTAAAGAGCTATTGGCTTTTTCTACTTTTTATTTATTTATTTATATTTTTTCGCCACTATTTTTTTCTTTTTCGCATGCATATAATTTTTTCTTTTATTGCAACATGCTTTTTCTTTTATTATTTTTGCTGCTTTTTCTTGCTTCAAGAATTAATTTTTGAATTTTTCAAATTACCAATAATACTTTTCCTTTTTTATCATTCTTTCAAGAGCCAACATTCTTAATTTCAAATTCAAATATGCACTGTTTATTCATACATTCAAAAAACAAAAGCACTGCCACCACATCAAGATAATTGAACTATACTTATTATAAACTTGAAATTCATGTATCTTTAATTCTTCTAAAAAAAATCACTATTTTATTCATGTTTAATGATGATAAGAGGAATATTTTATAGCTAATTGGAAAATGAAAATTAATTACTACTAATGCTTATGTAATTCTAAAAATTAAAAGACATAAAATAAAAATAAAGACTTAAATACTATTAGTGATCATGTAACTCTAAATTAGGATGGAAATACGTGAAACAGGAATTGGAATAATCACAGGATTAAAACTCAACAACCTTCAGCTTGAGGGGCGCTGGGCTCTTCAGTTTGAGGGGCGCTAAACTCTTCAGGGGAGAGCTTCTGGTGCTTCAACTCCTCTATCTCACACCCCTACTTCTCTTGCTCTTTGATCAGTTTGCAAATCATGCTAGTCTAATCTTTCTGCTCCTCTCTGAGTTGATCTAAGGTAGTTTGCAAGTGCATCACAGATGCCTTCAGCTGGTCCCAATACTTAATTGGGAGGATCTCTTGGGGAGGCTCAAGTGCCTTCCTTTTGGGCTGATCCTCTGGTATCCTGGAGCTTTCCATCACTTGCTTAGTGATTGGACTTTCCACTGGAATAAAGTTGTCCACATGGATCAGGACCTTAGCCTCTTGGCATAGGCGAAAGATAAGGTATGGATAGGCCAGCATGGCATTAGTAGACATCATGTTTGCCAACTTGTACATCTCACGGGGGATTATTTGGTGGACTTCTACCTCATTCCCCATCATGATGCAGTGAACCATCACAGCTCTCTGAATAGTGACTTCAGAGCAGTTACTTGTAGAGAGTATAGAATGCCCAATGAAGTCTAGCCATCCTCTAGCAATTGGCTTGAGGTTCATCCTTTTCAGCTGGTTTGGCTTGTCTTTTGCATCCTCAATCCATTGAGTTCCAGGCAGGCATATGTCCTCTAGGACTTGATCCAGCTTTGGATTGGCTACCACCCTTCTATTGTAGGATTCAGGGTCATCCCTTTGAAAGGGTAATTTAAAGATCTCTCTCACCCTATCCAGATGAAAATAGAAGATCTTCCCCCTGACCATAGTGCGAAAAGTATGGAATGCTTTTCCATCTTTCTTTTGCTTATCTGTCATCCACAGATTTGCATAGAATTCATGGATAAGGTCATATCCAACAGTGATCTCAGGATTAGTTAGAATCTTCCAGCCTCTCTTTTAAATTTACTCTTAAATCTCTGGATATTCTTCTTCTCCTAATTTGAATCCCACCTCAGGGATTACTGGCCTTTTACTCATTATCTTGTGATAATGTTCTTCATGTTGCTTGGTATAGAATATAACAAGTTTAAAAACAACTGTTAGGTCATCTTCTTTCTTGTTTCTTGGAGCGGTCTTGCCACTTCTTGGAGCCATGGGTTTTGAATTTTTTATGAGAGAACAGGGCTCCTTCCACACCAAACTTAAAAGATTTGCTCGTCCTTGAGCAAAAGGTAAGAAAGGAAGAAAAAGAAAAGTGAAGTAGAGGAGAAGAAGATAATAGAATTCGAATGAGAGATGGTGAGTGAGGGGGAGGGAGCATGGACACAAATATATAGGGAGGGGAGAGGGATTTTCGAACTCAATCTTAAAAGAAAGATAAAAATTTTGAAAAAGATAGAAAAAGATAAGTTGTTAAACTTGAAAGATAAGAAAAAGATATGAAAAAGATATGAAAAAGATATAAAAGATATAAAGATAAGATAAGAAGTATGAAAAAAATTTGAAAATTTAATAAAAGATATGAACAACAATTTTTAAAGATAAGAAAAGATTTTGAAAGAATTTGAAAACAAGTTGAAAAATATATGAAATTTGAAAAAAATTTGAAAGGATTTGAAAATATTTTAAATTTAAAATTAAATTGAATTTGAAATATTTAAACAAGATTTGATTTAAAAATCAAAGAAATTCAAAATTGAGTTGGAAAAAGATGGATTGAACAAAGAAAAGATAAGATTTTGGAAATTACCTCCCATGATGTCTTGCTGGTGTTTAAACGCCCAGAATGGCTGCATTCTGGCATTTAACGCTGCTGCCTTTGCTTGCTGGGCGTTGAACGCCCAGAATGGCACCCATTCTAGCGTTCAATGCCATACTGCCCTTCTTTTTGGGTGTTGAACACCCAGCTAGGTTCCCTAACTAGCGTTCAATGCCAGACTTGCTGCTTCCCTGGGCGTCTGAATGCCCAATTTCCACTCTTTTCTGGTGTTTAACGCCAGGGAGATCCCTTCTCCAGGATATTCTGTTTGTTGTTCTGCATCATTCTGTCTCTGTTTAAGCACTGTTCATGATCACTAACATTGAAATCAACCTAATTAAAAACTAATTATAAAGAAAAACATTTTAAAACAGAAATAATTATTAGAAAATTAATAATATACGAGTAATCATTGGGTTGCCTCCCAACAAGTGCTTCTTTAATGTCTTTAGCTAGACTGCACTATACTTAACTTAGTACCAGTGTTGAGCCTCCTGGCTCTATATCTCCTTCAAGGTAATGCTTGACTCTCTGTCCATTGATAGTGAACCTATTTTTAGGATCTTTACCTTGAAGTTCTATGTGCCCGTAAGGTGATACATTAGTAATCACATACGGTCCCTTCCAACGGGATTTGCATTTCCCAGGGAATAATTTGAGTCTCGAGTTGAAGAGCAGGACCTTTTGTCCTGGTTCAAAGACTCTGGAAGATATCTTCCTGTCATGCCACCTTTTTTCCTTTTCTTTATAAATCTTTGTATTTTCAAATGTATCTAAGCGGAATTCGTCCAACTCATTTAGTTGGAGTATCCATTTTTCTCCTGCTGCTTTAGCATCAAGGTTGAGGAATCTAGTGGCCCAATAGGCCTCGTGTTCTAGTTCCACTGGCAAATGACAGGATTTCCCATATACTAGCTGATATGGTGAGGTTCTGATAAACCCCAATTTTGTGGTTTATCTTGTGCTTAATTTGGGGGATTTTATCAACTTTTCTCACATTTATTCAATGAAATAGCATGGTTTTGTAATTCTCCCTAAATTTGTGCTTAAGTGTGAAAACATACTTTTTAGGCCTTAAAATAGATAAATTTAACTCACTTTAATTCCATTCGATGCCTTGATATGTTTGTAAGTGATTTCAGGTTTAGAAGGCAAAGATTGGATTGAAGGAATGAAGAAAAAGCATGTAAAAATGGAGAACTCATGAAGAAATGAAGGAATCGCAAAGCTGTCAATCCTGACCTCTTCGCACTCAATCGATCATAACTTGAGCTACAGAGGTCCAAATGAGACGGTTTTAGTTGCGTTAGAAAGATAACATCCAGGGCTTCAAAATGATATAAAATTTGCCATAGTTTCCTTGCGTTTAGGGATGCGTACGTGTGCATCATGCGCATGCATCGGTGGATCAGCGTGACTCATTTTTGGCAAATTGTGGCCAGCGATTTCTAGCTCATTTTGGGCCCAATCCAACTCATTTCTGATGCTATTGAACTCAAGAATTGAAGTGAGAATGAACCAAGTAGTCATAGTTTAGTTTTCATCAAGTTTTAGGGTAGAATTCTAGAGAGAGAGGCTCTCTCTTCTCCCTAGATTTAGGATAGAAATTAGGATAAAGTTAGGTTAATCACTCTTAAATTTCTCTTTCAATTCTTGTTTTGATTTCAATTCTCTTTACATTTTAGTGTTCTATTGTCTTAATCCTCTTAGTTTCTCTTGTTAATTTCTTATTTTGCTCTCTTTTGTGTTGATGAACCATTGTTGGATCTTGATTTCCTTTTAATGTAATTTTATGTTTCCATGTTTCTTTTATGTTGATCTTGATTGTTATTATTGATTTCTTGCTTATGTTAGTTATGGGTTCCTTTAATTCTTGCATTTTATGATGTTTACTTTTATTGCATACTAGGTGTTTGATAAAATGTTTCCACTAGTTTTTGAGTAGTTTTCTTTACTCTTGGCCTAAGCTAAGGGAATTGAGTGACCTTGAGTCATTGGGTCTCATTGAATTGGTGATTTGAGAACCCTTGGTGATCAATTTGATACCCATTGACACTAACCCACTACTAATCTAATTAGTAGATAGGTTGGAACTTATGGGTTGATGTGATCAAGCCTATTTGACGTACTTCAAGCTTAGGAGTAGATATTACGTACTTAAAGCTTTTGAAGGTAGACTTAATAGGTTGGCCCCTCATAATTATCAATGTATGGTTTGTAGACAAGGATGGTGATCTCAATTTACCTATATCTAGCCAAGAGTTCTTTTTCCTTATTTTATTAGTTCTTGTTATTTTACTTTCTTGTCATTTATTTTCTTGCTAATTACCAAATCAAACCCCTTTGCATCTTCATAGCCAATAATTAAACACTTCATTGCAATTTCTTATGAGACGACCCGAGGTTTAAATACTTCAGTTAATTTTTATTGGGGTTTGTACTTGTGACAACTCAAATTTTTTGCATGTGAGGATTCTTTGTTGGTTTAGAACTATACTTGCAACGAGAATTTATTTGAGAAATTCTAGACCATCAAAGAATTCAAGCATCAGGTTCTAATAGGGGTTTTGAAAGCTGTTTTGTATGCCAACAGAGCATCATCAAGCTTTCTAGCCCAATCCTTTCTAGAGGCGCTTACTGTCCTCTCTAGGATTTGCTTTAGTTCTCTATTTGAGACTTCAGCTTGCCCATTTATTTGGGGATGATACGGTGTTGCTACTTTATGGCGAACTCCGTAATGGCTTAAGATAGAATCAAGCTGTCTGTTGCAGAAATGAGTACCTCCATCACTAATTAGTGTCCTAGGGATACCAAATCTGCTGAAGATGTTCTTTTGGAGGAGCTTCATTACTACTCTGGTGTCATTAGTGGGTGATGTTATTGCTTCAACCCATTTAGACACATAGTCTACTGCCACAAGGATGTAGGTATTTGAGTATGAAGGTGGGAAGGGTCCCATGAAATCTAGGATTCCTTGCTGAGGCATGACATGACCATGAGGGAGGTTGCCAGTCCTTTGGCAACTATCACAGTTACGGACAAATTCTCTAGAGTCCTTAAAGAGAGTGGGCCAGTAGAAGCCACTTTAGAGAACCTTGGTGGCTGTCCGCTCACCTCCAAAGTGTCCTCCATAGTATGAGCTATGGCAATACCATAGGATTCTTTGTGCCTCTTCTTCAGACACGCAACATCGGATTATTGCATTCGAGCATCTCTTAAAGAGATATGGCTCATCCCACAGGTAATACTTTGCATCATGTATGAGTTTCCGGACTTACTGCCTGTTAAACTCCTTGGGAATGAACCTTATAGCCTTTTAATTCGCAATGTCTGCAAACAAAGGTGTTGTCTGGATGGTATAGAGTTGCTCATCTGGAAATATTTGAGATATGTCAGTGGAGGGAGAAGAAGTCCCTGCTACTGGTTCAATCCTAGACAAAGGGTCAGCCACTTGATTTTCTGTGCCTTTTCTATCTCTAATTTCTATATCATACTCTTGCAGGAGTAATACCCATCTTATAAGTCTGGGCTTAGAGTCCTACTTAGTGAGTAGATACCTTAGAGCAGCATGGTCAGTATAGATAATGACATTGGATCCTACTAAGTAGGACCTGAACTTGTTAATGGCATAAACCACTGCAAGTAATTCCTTTTCTGTAGTAGTGTAATTCTTTTGTGCGTCATTTAGAGCACGACTGGAATAATAAATGATGTGCAGAAGCTTGTCATATCTCTGCCCTAGAACTGTACCAATGGCATGATCACTGGCATCACACATCAGTTTGAATGGCAAGTCCCAGTTGGGTGCAGAGATGATAGGAGCAGTGACAAGCTTGGCTTTCAGGGTTTTAAAGGCATGCAGACATTCTTAGTCAAAGACGAATGGAACATCAGTGGCCAAGAGATTACACAGGGGTTTTGCAATTTTCAAAAAATCTTTTATGAACCTCCTGTAAAATCCTGCATGTCCTAGGAAACTTCTGATTGCCTTGACATTAGTAGCTGGTGGCAATCGTTCAATCACTTCCACCTTAGCTTGATCCACTTCTATTCCCTTGCTTGAAATCCGATGTCCAAGAACAATGCCTTCAGTTACCATGAAGTGGCATTTTTTCTAGTTTAGAGCTAGGTTTTTTTATTGACATCTTTTCAGAACTAGGGCCAAATGATCAAGGAAAGAGTCAAATGAGTCTCTAAAGACAGAGAAGTCATCTATGAACACTTTAAGGAACTTCTCTACCATATCAGAGAAGATAGATAATATGCATCTCTGAAAGGTGGCAGGTGCATTGCACAAGCCAAAGGACATTCGCTTGTAGGAAAACACGCCACATGAGCATGTGAATGCTGTCTTTTCTTGATCTTGTGGATCCACTGCTATTTGATTGTACCCAGATTATCTATTCAGGAAATAATAAAATGCATGCCCTGCTAGTCTCTCTAGCATTTGGTCAATGAATGGTAAAGGAAAATGATCCTTCTTGGTGACGTTATTGAGCTTTCTATAGTCAATACACATACACCACCCTGTAACTATCCTTATAGGAATCAGTTTATTCTTTTCATTATGAACCACTGTCATGCCTCCCTTCTTGGGAACAACATGAACAGGGCTCACCCAGGGGCTATTAGAAATGGGTAAATAATCCCAGCCTCCTAGAGCTTAGTGACTTCCTTCTGTACTACTTCCTTCATGGCTGGATTCAGTCGCCTTTGTGGTTGCACCACTGGTTTGGCGTCATTCTCCAGCAAAATTTTATGCATGCATCAGGTCAGGATAATTCCCTTAAGGTCACTTATAGTCCACCCAAGGGCGGTTCTATATGTCTTAAGCACTTGAATTAGTGCTTCTTCTTCTTGTGGCTCTAAGGCAGAACTTATGATCACAGGATAAGTATCTCTATCTCCCAGAAATACATATTTCAAGGAGGATGGCAATGGCTTGAGCTCAAGCTTTGGAGGCTTCTCCTTTTCCTCAGGGGTTTCCAGAGGTTCCTCTAAATCAGGCTGGGCATCAGTAAGGATGTCATTCAGCCCTTCCTTGAGACTTTCGGCCATGTTTACTTCTTCCACCAGGGAATCAATGAGGTCAATGCTCATACATTCCTCTGGGGTGTGTGGATGCTGCATAGCCTTGACAGCATTCAGTACGAACTTTTTCTTATTGACTCTCAGAGTTACTTCCCCTTTTTCAACATCAATGAGGGTCCGTCCTGTAACTAAGAAGGGTCTCCAAAGGATAAGGGATGCACTCTTTTGCCCTTCCATATCCAACACCACAATGTCAGTGGGAAAAGCAAAGGGTCCAACCCTAACAATCATGTCTTCGATCACGCCTGATGGTATCTTAATAGAACCATCAGCAAGTTGAAGGCATATGCGGGTTGGTTTGACTTCATCAGTCAAGCAAAGCTTCTTTATTAATGAAGCAGGTATCAGGTTGATTCTTGCTCCATGGTCACATAGAGCTGTCCTTGTGCAAGCATTACCTAGAGTGCATGGTATCATAAAGCTTCCAAGATCCTTAAGTTTCTTTGGTAAGCTATTTTGAATGATTGCACTGTACTCTTCAGTGAGGATGACTATTTCTGCCTCTCTCCAATCTTTTTTATGACTCAAAATGTCCTTCATGAACTTAGCATAAGAAGGTATCAGTTCAAGAGCCTCTGCAAAAGGGATCGTGATCTCGAATGTTCTGAGATAATCCGCAAAGCGGGCAAACTGTTTATTTTTTTCTCTTGACAGAGTTTCTGAGAAAATGGCATCTTAGCCTTATATTCATCAATCTTGGTTTATGAAGGCTGAGTGCCGTGTATATTGGAAGGGGGGTTACTAGCTTGCTTAGAAGGGTTGTTATCAGTATGTGACTGTGACGATTGGATTTTATGTCGGTAGAGAATTTTATAAAAAAATAATCACGTTTTAGGTATAGCTTCTAAACCAACAAAGAATCCTTTCGTACAAAAACTTTGGTTGTCACAAGTAACAAAATCCAATAAAATTTATAACTGAAGTATTTAAACCTCGGGTCGTATCTCAAGGAATTGCAGGAAGGTATGGTTTATTATTGGTTATGGAAAAAGGTATATTTCTTGGGTCTTTTTGAAATAGGGAACAAGTAATTTAAATGGCAAGAAAAGTAAATTAATAATTATAAAGAAAACTCTTGGCAAGGTATGAGAACTGGAAATTCCATCCTAGTTATCCTTATCAGGTGTGATGAGAATGGTTGTTGCTCCCACTTAGTTAACCCTTACTAAATAAAGGAAAGTCAAGTGGACCAATTAACTTGATTCCTCAAGTCCTAGTCAACTCCTGTGGAAAGACTAGTTTTAGAGGGATCCAAATCAATTAGAAATTCCCAATTTTCAATCAACTGCTGAGTTTGACAACTCAAGTGTCACCAATTACTCAACCATAGCAAAAGGAGAAAAATCTAAATTAAATTGAAAGCATCATAAATAGAATAAAACAATCATAAATCTGAAATATCTCAAATTATATTAAATAGAAAATCAAATTCAACATAGGGATTCGTAAACCAATATTGGGAAAATAAACAATTTAAAGTAATAGAATAAGTAAAAGGTAGAAGAGAAATTAAATTAAAGGAACATTGAACCTGAATTGAAGAAGCAATCCTAAAATTAAGAGAAATCCTAATCCTAAAACCTAAGAGAGAGGAGAGAACCTCTCTCTCTCTAGAAAACTATATCTAAAACCTAAAATTGTAAAGTATGAATGTTGTATGAATTGTTGCCGTTGATTCCCCCATTCTCTGGCTTCTATTCTGTGTTTCTGGCTTGGATTTGGGCCGAAAAAGGGCCCAGAAATCGCTGGGGGCGACTTCTGCAATTTTCTGCACGTGGCATCCGTCACGCGTGCGCGTGGTTCACGCGTTCGCGTCATTTGGAGTTTTTTCTTGTCACGCGTACACGTCAGTCACGCGTCCGCGTCGTTTGTGTTCTGTGCCAAGCACACGTCCGCGTCGTCCACGCGTGCGCGTCGCTTGCGTTTTGCGCTAGGCACGCGTCCGCGTCGTCCATGCGTGCGAGTCGCTGCCATTTTCTTCAAAACTCTATTTTGTGCGTTCCTTCCATTTTTGTGTGTTTCCTCTCTGTTTTCTAAGCCATTCCTGCCTTATGAAGCCTGAAATTACTTAACACACAGATCACGGCATCGAATGGTAATAAAAGATAATTAAAATAAATTTTTTTAAAGCATAGGAAACATGTTTTCACATATATCATAGAATAAGGAAGGAATTGTAAAACCATGCAAATCTTATGAATAAGTGGGTGAAGAATTGATAAAAACACTTAATTGAGCACAAGATGAATCATAAAATAGGGGTTTATCAACCTCCCCACACTTAAACAATAGCATGTCCTCATGCTAAATCCAAGAGAAAAGAGTGAAAGTAGAATGGTGGAATCTTATGCAATGCAATCTATTCTAAATGCAAGCTACCTAAATGAATCATGCAATTCTAATTACTACCCACCTATATATATAGAGCTTACATGTGGTTAAATCGATTCATATTTTCAAGGAATCATATATGTACAACCAAGGCCAAATCATATTAAAACACATCCACAATTGAGTTGAGTTAAAGGAATTCACAAACTTGTAAGACAATTTAATAATTAAACATGGATATATGGAAATGAGCTATTGAACCCTCACTGGATTTGTATTTACTCTCTAATCACTCAGTGTTTAGGGTTAATCACTCTATTCTTCCCTAGTCATGCTTTCTAAAATTTTATTTCCATCTAATCAATCAACAAATATCTAATGTATACATACAAACATCATGAGGTCTTTTTCAAGGTTGTAATGAGGCCAAGGTAAAGGTGAGGATATATATAAGGCTAAGTGAGCTATAAATTGAATCCTTGATTAGTCTAAGATCTCACCTAACATATACATACTCTATATAATTTTAAAATTTTTGCCTAGTTTCCCAATTTTCCCACTTTTGTGTCACATACTCATGTACCGATTTTATTTTTGATTTTATCCCATGTGCATTGATTTTTCTATTAAACTTAATAATGGGGTAATTTTGTCCCCTTATTTATTTATTTAATTAAAAGGGATTTTTTTGAAACATAAATACAATATATCAATGCACATGGTATTTTGGTTATTTTGGTTTCACATGAGCATGCTCCCAAATTTTAAATGATTTATAGAGTTAATACCTTTTATCAACCCAAGTTCCCATAGTTTTTCCACACTTAGTTGATACATAATCTCTATCTTAAGCTAACCAAAGATTTAATTTGGAATTTTTAATTTGTTTTTCTGCTTAAGGCTAGTGATGTGGTTATAGAACATAGTGGGGTTAAAAGGCTCAAGGGGGCTAACAAGGGTGACATAAAAGAGTAGGCTTATTTGGGATAAGTGAGCAAAAACAAGTAATGGCCCCAATCATATGCAAGTACGTAAATACATTCTATATTGGACATATAGACTGAAACAAAGTAAAGATTGCAAGCATAGAAAAGAAGGGCGAAACAAATAGGAATGAAAATTATGGTTAAATGTAACCATACAATTAAGCTCAAAAACTAACGGGTTGTGTGTTCTTTGGCTCAAAAACCATATATCAGTTATGTATATCATGCAAGTAGAGATCAAGAGTTTCCATTCAATTCAATGTGAATCTTTGAATGGCTCTTATAGAAATAAGTATTTTCCTTGAAAAATGTTGTCAATTAACCAACATTTATTGCTATATATATATGGTGTGTGGATTGTTGTGAAGCTGAAAAACTAAAATTTCTAGTTTACTCTTTTTATTTTCAATTAAACCATATTATCGTATGTTAAAAGGGTAAACTAAACTAATTAATCTATATTTTCTATATCACAACTAATAAGCTAAAAGTACAAATTAAATTAAATGTCTAATATATATATATATATAAACCAAAGTGCAGAATGCAGAAATAAAGTAGAAATAAACAGAAATACAGCAAAAGAAAATACACAAGTACTGAAAGATAGATAAAATATAATAAAATAAAATATACAAAATGAAATAAAAATAGGATAAAGAGAGTCTGAAAGTGGTTCACCAAAAAATAAAGTTTGCCAGAGATGGCGACCTCCCACACTTAAATAATAGCATCGTCTTCGATGCTCAATCAAGCTGGGTGTGAGGAAGTGGCATCTCCGGAAGGATGTGCTGCTGGTGTCTCTGTGGGCTCTGGTAGGGATAGTGCCTGAGGCTCTGCCTGGATCGGTGCCTGTGGGTCTGATAGCTGTGTCTGCGGAGGCTCCTCATGTTGGGACTCTACCTGCTGAGATGCTGCCTGCTGGTGCTCTGCACGTGCCTCTTCCGCATGATCATCCGCCTCCTCCTCAGATGGGTCTGATGGTGTGTCAGGCTCGGAGGGGATGTCAGGGTTGCCGGATCGGATCATTAGTTTCAAATGCTCATAACGCCGCTTGTCGCGGCGCTCCATCCGATCCAGGCGCTCAAAGAGTTGGTGCACCAAGTGGTAAATGGGCTCTAAAGCAGGTGGAGGTGCTGTGGGGGTGGCTGGTGCAGCAGGTGCTGAAGGGTTAGCAGAAGATGTGGCTGCCTCAGCAGAGACAGTAAGAAAAGATGGTCGGTAGCCCAAAGCCTGGAATTTCCTGCTATGTGGGATAATCTTCTTGCATTCGGCGGCAGGTGGCTTTTCATCCGCAAGCTCCCAAGGTACTTCAGCTCGGCGGCCCATCTGAGTAATCAAATAAGGAAGGGGCAGAGTGCCTCGAACATGGACCCTGGACATATAATACCGGATAAATCTGGAAAGGTACAGGTCCTTGCCCTCCATCACACACCAAATGAGGGTAATCATGGCAGCTGGCACCTCTATCTCATGAGTGCTCGGCATCACGTAGTTACTCAGAATCTGCTGCCATAGCCGAGCCTCATCATTCAGATAGATAAGCTTAATTGCCTTTGGGGCCACTGTGGACTTGCTCATGACCCATGGGACAGTAGGATCAAGGGCTATAGTCCGCTTCACTGCGTCCCAGTCAAACCTCATAAATCTCATATCCTCTTCAGCATTTTGGTAACCATCTGGCTGATCTGATTTAGGCTGGAGGTTGAGAATTTCATCAATTGCTTCTTCAGTAACCAGAATCTGCTTCCCTCTGAGTTGTACTGCATCCAGGGTCATTTTGAAATAGTTACAGTAGAATTCTCTGAGCTAGGATGCATTGACCTCAGTCAAGTTCCTCTCCAGGAAGAACCAGCCTCTCTGTTTAATTTGTTCTGATGTGTATTATTTGAGTTCTTCTGGAATTTTGAGGGTCTTTTCCAGGTATAGGTTCCTTGAAGTTGCGAAGACTGGATACTTGAGTTCACAGTATCTGTTGGCAATCTTGACGGGGTCTGTGGCAGGCACCAACTGATAAGCCTTTTCCTGCGGGGTAAAATTCTTTTTCCGCCAGGAATCATCATGGAGGATATCTAAGATGGTGGTAGAGGGTTCTCCTCTTTTCCTTTTTCCTGTGGTTGCCTTGCCCTTTCCTTTGCTTTTGGGGTCAGACATCCTAAAAAGCAGAAGTTCCAGGATACAGTTTAAGAAACTAAAGCAAGAAAATAGGTAAGCAAATAGGATTTTATCAATATAAGCATAGAGGGGCAAAAGAGGAATAAAGTAGCAAAAGAATCATGAAGTGAGTTAAATAGATGTAAAATTTTGGACTGTATGCAAGTTAAAAGTTAGAGAATAAAAATCACAATCCAAAATCTATGATATGCAAAATTCTTGGTAATAAGGAATAACAGTGATCATGCCTTGAAATGGTTTTAAAGTGGTTAGTTGAAAACTAATAGAAAAGTTAGAAAGTTAATGCAATTAAGAGTTAAAAAGTGAAGTCAAAGTAAGTGGCATGGTGTTGTGGTTCCTAATTAACTAAAATTGCACAAACTCGAATAACAAGCAACTTACAATCAAGTAGATATTGCAGATTATTGATGATAAATCATATAAATAAAAGAATTACAGAATGAAAGTGAAATCATCAATAATGTTATTTAACTAAGAAGGGAACCAGAAAGAGTAAGAATGTTAGCCCATGCATCCAAGAATTGGCTTGGGTGAAACCAATTAGTGCAAAACTTGAAAGTGCCAAAACTAATTCATGAATGGGAGTTGAGTGAAACAATTTGCCAAAAAAAAAAAATTTGGACAGCATTTCGGCTAAAAATTGAACATTCCCGAAAAATAAACAGTAGCAGAAACAGTTTATATGATAATAAAGTAGTGCAGAGAAGATTAACAAATTGCAAGTCACATGAATAAACAAACTCAATCTGCAGTAAGGAATGCAATTCAGGTTGAATAGTGTAACAACAGCATTAAACATTAAAGAACAGCATATGAACAGCATCATCATCACAGCAAATTCAAAATTGCAAAATAGATAAAACAAGCAACAAGAACGTCGTAATTATCAGGCCTAAATCCACTAACCACATCCTAGCTACCTAACCACCTAAAATCCACTACGATCATGCATCTCTAACTATCCTAATTTGAGCAGAATTTGAAAAATATAGAACTAACTAAATAACTGGGAAAGAAATCGATGTTCGGCGGAACCTGGTGGGCGCAGTAATAATTTGAACGCAGAGAGAGAGTGGTGGTTTGGGTGGGTGACACGGCGAAGCTGGGAGTTTCGCGGTGGTGGCAGGGCGGCGCGGCGACGGTCCTTGGCGGAGGTAGGGGTTGACAGAGGGAGAGGGGAGAAGAGATGAAAGGGGCGAGGAGGGTGAGGGTTGTGGGTGTCGT